>NC_052483.1:6232425-6290050 GCF_009730915.1 Dioscorea cayenensis subsp. rotundata
GTAACACTATTGGTTTTTTGTCTTTAAACCATTTGCCTGATGTTTCCATGGGTAACAGCATTGCTAGCTTTTTTTATTTCCAGATAAATGATAAACTTTTTTCATTGGCATTAACAAGGTAAATATGTGTCCTTTGCTGCTGATACATTACCTACCGTACTAATCAATAATATATTCTACTAAGAGATGATGAATAATAACAGTCAATGGTTATATGTATATTAAATATAGTCGGAGGAGCAGTTGTTGTTTCTTAAATATTAAATGGTTTGCACTACTCATCTTCATTTTCTCTGGGCATTGGTATTGTGCTTGGTTGGGGTCTTTCCAGAGAAAAATCAGCGACATGTTGGATTTGGTAAAACTCTGTTCTGCACCTTGGTGTTTTATTTAAGAGAGCTTAGCAACTGATTTATTTAAAGAATAAGAAGGGTACAAAAGGAGTTCAAAACAAACAAAGCAAAACTAAGAAACAGAACAAACGAAAACAACACTCAAACAAGGAAACACCGGAAAACTTAGATATAAAAACCATTCGCTTGAACAACCTTCCTGAGCCATATCCGCAACCATTCGCTTTGAACCTTAGAGAGGACATGAGCTATGTGTTTTACACTAAAGAAAAACTTGATAGATTAGAAAGGGCCATGAAAGATCTCATGATTAAGAAGCATGGTATCGAGAGAGAGCTTAATCTCCCTCAAAATAGAGGAAAACAACCCACCGATGAACTTCAACTGTGGGTTATGTTAAGATTTTATATTTTAGACTAGTGGGCCATATATTGGTGCTACATAAGCTTAGGGGTCTTACACCAAAATGTCTTAAGACTTAGTGGCTCAACCCCTATACTTATATATAAACCCATTACACTTCTATTGCACAACTGATGTGTGACTATATTTCCAACATCATCCCTCACCTTCAACTGTGTCATTTCTTTGTTTTTTATTTTATTTTATTTTTGTTAGTTTGAACTTGCTCAAACTTGTACATCAGAGGTCTGTTTTTACCATGACTTGTACACTACTTTGTGTCTCAAAGATCATACACATGGACATGTACACTACTTGTGTCTTAAAGGTCATGCTCAAATGGACTTGTACACAATTTTGTGTCGGAGGTTCTACTCACATGGACTTATACACCACTTGTGTCTCACAGATCTTATATCTTTTTTTTGATATATATATTGGGCTCCACTATATTTCTCGGATACCATGTTAAGTTTTTATATTTTGTACTAGTGGGCCCTATATAGGTGCTACATAAGCTTAGGGGTCTTACACCAAAAAGTCTCAAGACTTAGTGGTTCAACCCTTATACCTATATATAAACCCATTACACTTTTATCACACAACCAATGTAGAACTATATTTCCAACATGTTCATAAGATAAAGCTAAATTCCATCCACTACTTTTCCTTTCTTATTTTTTGTGTTTAAATGCACTTTTTAATACATGTATTTGATCATTTCATTCAAATTTTGTTTCTATAATTTTGCTATTTTATATGTCATTTATTTTTAGTTTCTATTTTAAATGCACACTTTTGTTAATTTACTTGTGGTCGTGCTTTGGCCTAGTTGATTGATTTTTATCTGCCAACCACCGCATACAGTTTTTATTAAACAATAATTTGTTAAAATATTATTTTTCTTTATATTGATATGAATTAATATATATATATATATATATATATATATATATATTTACCAAGTCAAACAAGTGACAAAATAAAGGATAAATGGATACAGAGGTGCACCAGTTGCGGTGGCTTGATTGACCTCAGGGATAAAACCCCACTATGCAACTTTGGAAGAGAGAACGAAATACTACTTAGTTTAGTAGAATGTTAAAATGATGGTAAATAGACAGACCCAAGCTTGAATCCCTAAGTCAAGAATACACAATAGAATACTATATAAATAGTATAGCAATACTGTTCATTCATTGTTTATAGGAACCTGGTGGGAAGATGTCGTCTTTCACCTCTCAGGGGTTGTATGGTAGAGAGGATTTATTAACTCGGTTTGGTTTTTGAAATATTTTGTGGTCTTGAGCATGGTAGGATTCTAATTGCCTTATGTAACATCTGGTCGACTTAATAAATCTCTAGGAGGTCGTCAAGCCACTGTAATTAAGCACCATCATACCTGTCTATCTTTTGACATTCCTTGTGAAGCGGCACTTGTCGCCTTTGTAAAAATAATAATAATAAAAATAAATAAATAATAATTAAAAAAATTAACATATATAAAACATTCTTCATAAGGGAAAATAACCATTTTTTTATGCAAGTAGAAACACGAGAAAAAATCCACTGATAAGACAAAATCAACATTTTATTATGTAAGTGACTGGGGAGAAAGATGCCTACAAGAAAAATCCACTAAAAGTTGTAAGTTGAAACACAATAAAAAAAAATAGGAAACTGGAGTCAGTTAGGCACTAATAAGACAAACAAAAAGAGGAGATGAGTCTCCTGCGAAGCCTCTTGGGAGCGTCCGGTGATGATGGTGGAGGGGGTGACAAGGATCCGTCGCTTCCACAGAGTGCAACTTCTTCAGGAGGACCCTCGTGGGCGCAGGTGGGGATGTCTTATGCTCAAGCTGCGAGTTCTTCCTCGTCGGGAGAGCTCCCTTTGAAGAAGCAATTGGTGCGCAGTGGCTCGCCTTCCGTTCATCCGAAGCTCACAGGGACCAAACGACCGCGTTCACCGAAAAGATCATCATGCGGGAGATGTTTCAGGAGTACTCACAAGACGGCGGAGTGCCGCCACCAAATCGTGTGCTTGAGATGTGTGTGCGTCAGTCATATGGCTGCTCGTTGTCCGGTGGGATCAAAGCAGAGCCCTATAAGGAAGAAGGTGCATGTTTGTACTAAAAGAACTGGCCAGCAAGTGGGTTCGTCGGATATCTCGGTTGCTACGGTGAAGGATCATTCTCTTGACGACGCTAAGGTGCAGAAGATCAACCGTACTTCACTCTCGATCTCATTATCTCCTGAGTCGTCTGGACCTGCGAGAGAAATTGGCCAAGGTGGCGGTGCTATCGCTTGAGGAGGGATTCCTTAATGAGTCTAATTTGTTGGTTGTCGTCCCTTCTATCATTAATCGATCTCTGGCTGGACCCATTACCCCTCTCAACGACTGCACCTTTTTACTGGCAATGGAGAACAGGGAAGAGGTCAAGGAGCTGTGTAAAGATAGGGACTTTCAAGGCAATGACCAAAGACGGGCAGTGTGTGTTGAAACTCACCCCTGGTCGGCTGAGTTGGGGGCCGTCGGCAGGGCTTCGGGGGAAGGAAGATGGATTTTAATCTGGAATTTTCCGCTGCACGCTTGGTGCTGGAACATCATCGCCAAAGTTACTCATCATGTGGGAGAGCTTGTCGCGTTATCACAGGCGGAGATCTCTCACAAGCAGTTCGTCTCGGCATTGG
Source organism: Dioscorea cayenensis subsp. rotundata (assembly GCF_009730915.1). Classification (NCBI taxonomy): domain Eukaryota; kingdom Viridiplantae; phylum Streptophyta; class Magnoliopsida; order Dioscoreales; family Dioscoreaceae; genus Dioscorea; species Dioscorea cayenensis. The sequence goes on from NC_052483.1 coordinate 6,235,871, forward strand.
TGCGACGTTGCGTTGGAGTTACGCTGCCGATGGAGTTGGATTTCAGCATGGGTATGAGAAAGTATGCGGTCTTGATCACTGAGGACCGTGGGTTATTTCCAGTGTATCGCCGGGAGTTGGGTCGATTTGACTTTGCGCCCAGTGTGAAGGAAGCTCATGGAGCTCGGCTCTTGCCGAGTGGATGAACGGAGAAAGAGAAAGGTAGGTGTCTGAACGCTGATGCAGCGACCTACGCCAACAACAGCAGTGGGGTGGTGGAGCTTAGCTCCCACCCAGGTAACAGGAGAGGCTCGGAGGGGCCGGTGATTTCCGTTGGGAAGGACAAATCCTTTGGGGATTCTTTTGATTCTCAAATGAAAGAGCCGTCGGTGGTGGTCGAGCCTCGCTCCAAGCGGATAGCCTCCTTCGTGCTCGGGCGTCGGAACGACGACCCGTTCATTTTCCACGGGTCATGGACGGACCGATAGTCGCTCATTGGCTCGGTCTCCCGAGCGACGCTCTGACGGGGAGGTTGGTGAGACGGGGCAGAGTACGGGGGCGCGACTTGTCGAGCAGTAGCCTATTCGTATGAGGAATCCGCTGGTCCAGGATAAGCATGGGACAGGTGGCTTTCGGGGACAGGTCGAGGTTGGAGGAGAGCAAGTTAAGGTGGTGAAGGAACAGGTTAAGGTTGGCAAGGAGAAGGTTAAGGTTACTGTGCAGGAGGGGAAGAGGCTGCTGGCACACGATAGTGGCATGCATGGTGTTCCTGCGAGTGCAATGCATGAGGTTGTGCTAGGACACGTTAAGCACTATAATGCAAGGTTGACTTATGAAGACCCTGTTGCACTGGATGTTGGGCTTAACTCCAATATGGGACAACATGCTCAAGCAGAGGGCAATTTTGATTTCGGGGACCCACTATTGTTGTGTGATGTGGATATTCAATCGGGACATCCTATCTCTCCTAAGAAAGTGGTGGACTGTATTGATTGTGGGCCGACTAAGGATTGTGCCATTGAGGTGGACCAATTTATTGGGCCTGAGGGGGTGATGGAGGATTAGATGAGGCACATGAGTTTGAAGTTGGCATTGGGCCTCTTGGTGATATTGGGTCACATGGGGAGATTGGAATTGTTGGTGGATCTGGGCCACAGGTGGGGACTAGTGTAAACCTTTTAGAGGAGGTTCAATGTGATCCGTCCCCACTATGGCGCCTCCAGCTGGTTTCATTTGGCAATTCATGGCTGGGACTTGGGTGCTAGTTCCTGATCAGTTGTCTGCAGCTGCCGAGGATATCTTAGGGGAGGGTTCGAGAGAGGAGGCAGAGAAGTCTACTAATCGGTCTGCTGATGATGCATCACCTGTGTTGGACACCGAATCAGATGATTCTGTATCAGAATTTGAAATTAACCTTTGGAAGCTGTTACCAGGGTTACATAAAAATGATGATGCTTCAGTGGCTGGGCAACATGCTGGAACTAGGAAAAGTGAATAATAGAAGAAACCGTCTACACGGTTTAATGAGGAGGCATGGTACATTGTAGAGCCACCTAAATCTACCAAGAAAAAAAGAGCTGGAGGTGGTGGTGACACAGGTATGTGTGCCAAACCGTTATTGATTTCAGATTGGTCTAATGTTCAAATTACAAATTACAGTGATACATGTGGCATTTCCTTTATTGATTCAGTGAATGAATGCATTGATAATATTCGCTTGATAGAGAAGTCCCGTGCTTCCTCCTCTAATGGGGCAGTGTCGACCTTCTTGGAGGTTCTAGGTATGACATCTAAGAGGTTTTTAGTTAAAGACTTTCTTAGGATCCACCATGCTGAAGTATGTTGTTTACAAGAAACTAAACTGGAGGAGTTTACTCAGACCATCTGGCATGAAATTGGTGGGGGTCACCTTGATCAGTTTACCTTTGTGCCGACTAAGGGTTCGGCGAGCGGTCTCGCTATAGGATGGAATAGTGCGCTGTTTAAGGGGAGTCTGGCATGGGTGGGGAAGTTCAGTATGTCTGTGGATTTTATTTCCAAATCCAATAATTTTAGTTGGTGGTGTACAGTGGTGTACGGGCCTAATGAGTGTGCTCGCAAGCAGGCTTTCTGGGAGGAGTTAAAAGACAACAGAGGTGCGACCGTTAGGCTGTGGGTGGTCTGTGGTGATTTTAATGCTATCTTCTTAGTTAATGATAAACCCTCTGGTAATCCTTGCTGGGATGATATTCGCTGAGACAACTCTTTTTTGCAAGAGATGGGTCTGTTGGAGCCCCCTTCGGTGGGTAGAAGGTTCACCTAGACCAATGGTCAAGCGGATCCTATCTGGGTTAAGTTTGACAGATTTCTGATTAATAATGACTGGTTAGCGTGCTTCCCTAGGGTGGTGCAGTCTAGTCTCCCTAGATTAGGCTCCGATCATGTGCCGATTAGGCTTGAAGTTGGATTTCACTCTTTTAATCCAAGGCCTTTTTGGTTTGAGCTGGCTTGGACTTTGAAGGAGGGGTTTCAGGAATTAGTGCAACAGTGGTGGGTTGAATTTACACAGGTGGGGTGTGGTGTGGTGCGTTTATATTCTCAAAAAAGGTTGCAGGTTTAAGGGAGCGACTCAGACGTTGGGCAAAGTTTGAATTTGGGTCTATCAAAATAAAAAAACTTGCCCTTTTACATGATATTGAGGAGTTGGACCTGGTTAAAGAAGTGAGGTGTCTCTCCACGGTGGAGGCAAGACGGGAAAGTGATTTGTTAGTTGAACTTAAAGATACTCGTAAGCAAGAAGAGCTTTACTGGAAGCATAGATCTTGGCTTCAATGGTAAAAAGAAGGGGATGAAAACACCAAGTTTTTCCATGCTGTTGCTAATGGCCGTAAAAATCAAAATTTCATTTCTTTCTTACACAAGGACAATGTCACCTTTGAGAACCCGAGGGACATGGTAATATTTTCTCTGATCGCTTCAAGCTTCAGTTTGGGCATAGACGTTTGACCAGGTTCCAGGTGGACCTTCATAAGCTGTTTGCGCACAAGGAGGTGCTGGACCTGACGGATCTGGAGAGACCCTTTACTTTAGAGGAAATTAAAAGAGCAGTGTTCGACTTGGGTGGCGATAAGGCTCTGGGACCGGATGGGCTACCAATGCAATTCTTTAAATTGTACTAGGATATCATTAATCCGGATCTTTTCCTGCTTTGTGAAGATTTCTATCTACAACGTGCAAACTTGGAGAAAATTAACTGGGCAAACATTGCCCTCATTCCTAAAGTTGATTCGCCTGATACCCCTGGAGATTATAGAGCCATCAGCTTGATTAACTCTTCATTGAAGATTATTTCCAAATTGTTGGCTTCTTGCCTGAGTAAGGTCCTGAACAACTTAGTTAGTAAAGAGCAATCTGCCTTCCTCAAAGGTCATTGCATCTTGGATAGTATTGCTACTACGGAAGAGCTGATTTTCAGTATCCACAAGAGGCTTTTGACCTAGTTGACTGGGATTTCCTTTTGAATTGTTGAGAGTCAGGGGCTTCAGGGATCCCTGGATCGGGTAGATCAAATGCATTATGTATTAATCTAAGGCTTCTATTCTGGTGAATGGATCCCCTCATAGGTATGTGCGATATCAAAGGGGATTAAGGCAACATGATCTGCTATCTCCAATGTTGTTTGTGCTTGTGACGGATGTGTTATGCTCGATGTTTTATCATGCTCTCAACTCTAAGATGCTGATTGGCATACCATTAGGGGATTTTGATAGTATGTGTAATCTCCATTATGGTGATGACCTTCTGATTTTGACAACAGGTGGACTGGAAGACTTGAGGGTGGTGAAACTTATCTTGTTAGTTTTTGAAGGGATGACGGGTTTAGCGACTAACTTCTCAAAAACTTGCCTCTACTCTACTTACAAGGGTGCCCTCCCCGACCAGGCTACTTTTGACACGCTGTCGTGTGGCAGGGATGTTCTTCTTGTTACTTATTTGGGTATCCCAATCTCGGGGAGAATACCTAGAAGACAAGACTGGGAGGGGTTAATCATTAAAATCAGAAGGAGGTTATCCTCTTGGAAAGTGCAATTTTTGTCATTAGGTGGTCGGCTTACTTTGTTGAACTCGGTCCTTTCGGCTATCCCTACTTATTGGATGTCTCTTTACAAATTGCCTTGTTGGGTTATCAAAAAGATCAATCAAATTAGAAGGGATTTCTTATGGTTAGGACCGGACATTGACCACCCTAAGTGTAGACTGGTAGGCTGGAAAATCATTTGTCGTCCTCGTGACCAGGGGGTGGGGCATCTTAGATCTACAGAATTTTAACTCTGCACTGTTGGGCAAGTGGTGGTGGAAATTCATGATGGAACCATCTTGGTGTGGTGCGGATATCATTAAATTTAATTATGGGTTGGACCATTGGAACATGTTTCCTAAGATTTCAGGTAGGATCTCCTACTTCTAGAAAAGGGTTATAAGCTGCCTACCGGCTTTAAGGGGCTGTATTATTCAGGGTGTTAACTCAGGAATAGAGACTCTATTTTGGAAAGATCGATGGGTGAATAGGCAAGCTCCTATGTATATCTGGCCTGAGGAGTTTAGAAGATCTCGAATCCCTGACGGCACAGTTTGTAAGCTGCTCTCACTTTTAGATGAGTCTCCGTTCAACGCGAACCAAGATATTGCATTAATCCGCACTTGGTTGTGGGGGTCCCTGAGGGTCTTGTGGGACAATGAAATGGTGGAGATTGTCAGGAAATGGTCTCTTCTCGGTCAAATTTTTTTACAACTTCCTTATCGACGGGGGACTACGTTTTTTGGTGGCAGGGTTCTTTTGGCGTAACTTGTGTCCGAAAAAAGTCACAATTTTCAACTGGTTAGCCTGGAATAATAAAATCCTCACTCTCAAGAACCTCGCTAAGAGAGGTTGCAATCGTCTTCCTACCGCTACCTGTGTGCATTGTCACACGGAGGTAGAATCGGTGGACCACCTGTTGTTGCAGTGTTCTTTGCTAGACAGGTGTGGGGCTTTTTTGTCCATCTGCTTAAGTTGCCGGATCTACCGTTGTTCATGACCTCAGTTTGGGGTAATTAGAGATCGCTTGTTTGACCTGCTTGTAGGATCATGGGGGACTTAGTAGTGAAAGCGATTGTTTGGAATATTTGGCTGTCTCAAAATGATTGCATCTTTAATGCGCATTGCTTGTCTGCACATGCTCTCATCATTAAAATTGCTCATTTGCTGTTGTCTTGGTTCTCTTCAGCTGGGGAGGGCTCCAGAGTCAAATTGGAGGATTCCATCACTACTATTCGCCGGAGCCTTGACTTTTTAGGTCCGCGTGTTGAGGAGTCAGGAGGTGTTTTACCTTCTGGTGGGTCGCAGGAGCAGCGCATGAGCTAGTTACAGGGAGATTTTTGGGGTTTGTGGGCGGCTTTGTGGTGCCGACTGTAGGTTGTATTTTTTGCTTTCTGTGTTCCTTTTGGGTTGTTTCTCCTGTATTACCACTTCTTGTGGTCTGCCGTTGTTGTTTTGTTTGTGTCTCTCCTCGGAGGGTTGTGTTAGTCTGTTGCACTCTGTTACTTTATTTTAATTAAAGTGGTTTATCCACCTTTAAAAAAAAAAAAACTAATAAGACAAAATCCACATTTTATTATCCAATGGCCATCTTAATAGAAATCCAATTTTGAAGAATCATAGTCAATAAATAATTTCTTGTTTGTTTATGTGTATATGTTGGTTATCCACTTTTAGTGGAGTTTATCTTTCTCCCTAGTTTTTCTTTCCAATGTAGTCATCACGTACGTGTCCTATTTCACATATATTTCTACTTACATAATAAAATGTTCATTAGTGGATTTTGTCTTATTGGTGGATTTTTTTCTTGTGTTTCTACTTACATCTTTAGATAATAAAATTAAGTCATCTAGATAATAAAATGTAGTCGTAATAAAATCAACATGTGTTTCATTGGAGATGACTAGAAGGAGAGAGAGATTGAGGAGAAAGATAAAATTCACTAAAAATAAATAAACTATATAAAAAAAAAAAAAAATACACAAAAACAAACCAGACACACTATGACTACAATGACACAACGGTGGTAACACATAGAAACAATCAATAAAGCTAGAGAGTTTCTATTCAGAAGCCATTCTTGATGTCGTTCATTGATAAAACGAATCCATTTAATCATAAAAAGCACTAATAATTTCTTATACCGTCACTGCTTCCAAAGATGTCTAGACATTCATAACCAACTCTAGTTTCTAATGAAGAATCAGTAAATTAATTAGGAAGATATCAAGTTGCTACAAATTTAAAATTAACTTCTTTAAATTAAGTTGAAGTCTGTAATAGGTAATTCATGAAATTTAGATGAAATGAATAATGAATGTTGGCACCAACCAACAAAAATCAACATTACAAATATTTTATTAGATTTACTTGGATCACAAGCAAAAGCTTTAAAAAAATGACAAGTCACAAATTAAAGAGTAAAATTATTTAAAAAAAATTAAATAAAGCCTTCCTTCGATGTGGATAAGTCACAAATTATAGATTAAAATTATTTTAATAAAAAACTTTCATAAAGCCTTCCTTCAATGTGGACAACTCAGTAAAACTTATTTGAAAAAGACTCGAGTAAAGTTTTTTTTTTTTAATAAAGACTCAAGTAAAGTCTTCCATGGTATATGCTTTTTAAAGGTAGGCTCTTTTAGAAGATGTCTCACGTCATTTTTCATTAAAAAAAATTGATTAGGTAATTAATTCAATCATACTTATTCTTTGATTTTTTGAAATGTGAATAAGCTGCATTCATTTACAAAAAACAAAAGTACAATAAAACAGGGATACAAACAACGCAATCCACTAGGGAGTGCTGACTGACAAGCACAAACGCACGAGAGGACAACAACACACTCAAAAGAACTGAAAGATAACTAGGGCACACCAAAGAAATGGAGAGGAAGAAACAACATATAACATCGAAGGATAACACCCCTAGGACCCCAAGGTATAATGCGAGGCCCAAGCCTGCTAAGCTAACCTCTCATCCTGATCGCTTACGTCGGAGTGGTGTCCAAAAAAATTCTAAACTGAGTTTGGTTGTTGCAGCCAAGTCTTCTAGTTTGCCACTTTTTGTGTCTGGGACTACACAGATCCATGATGGAAACATTAGAATGATTTTTATGATTACTGAATCAAATGTAGCAAATTTATTATTGAAAATACAAGCATTTATATCTAGCCAGATATTCCAAGTTATAGCCCTTAAGAATAAATTCCCAACATCCCGTACAACAGGGAAGTTGGGGTCTCCATTGACCTCAAAGCTTAAGCAACGAACTTGGAGGCTATGGAAATTTCAAAACTTGAGAGAAGAAGTGCCAAATACGGTCAGCAACATGACAAAGAATAAATAAATGATCTACTTTTTTGACCCTCGCATGACATAGCACACAAGTGGTGGTCGTGAACCTGTTATATCTTCTTATTACCATGTTTTTCTAATGGTAGTGTTAGTTCAGGAGGGGTAAGTGTGTAAGGTAAACTCTTAATCTCACAAGAAATTAAAACACACACATGCAAGAGAAAGAAGACACACAAGTTGGTTACCTAGTTCGACATAACCTTGCCTACATCTGGGGGGTCAAGCCCGGAGAAACAATCCACTAAAAGAGGTGATAGAATAAAGAGTACAACACTCCCTCACTCGCTCAAGACAAAGAATACCCTCTTAAGATTGCCCAATGCCCACTCTCCTCAACCCTCACCGAAGGGTCTCTCACTCATGTCTCATCCTAAATCTTCAAGCATGATATCTTATATAGACGCACCTACATCCAGTAGATTCTTTCTCTTTTAGAATTCTCCACGGCTTCCTAACTTGGACACCTTCCAAAGTTAGATGTTGCAACACACAATTGCAACACTGCTCACCTTACTAAACATAACTGAGTTCTAGCCAGTTGCAACCAAACTTGCGACATCTTCAACCCTTCTAGTTCCTTCAGTCCACTTCGTAGCAGTTGACTCATTCTGAGCTCCTCCTGCCTGTAATCGCTTTCTTCCTCACGTCACTTCAGCAGGTCCCCTCTCCCGAGGGATGCGCCTACCAAGGCACACTTAACCATCTCACCAAAGATGGTTACCGAAGATCTCTCGATCTTCTTTCCAAACTTGGTCCAAGTTTGGTCTTCCCACGTGATCTTCATTTGAATCATGGAAATATTGTTACCAAACTTGATCTCCTCTCATCCAAGTTTAGCCTTCAATATCTTCAAGCATGATCTCCAATCATCCATGCTTGGATCTTTAAATCTTCAATTAAATCTCAAGTAATCTTCAATCAATCCTTCATATATGATTTGTCTCCTTGAATAGCTTTATCCATAATTAGCTTTCTTACTCTCTTTTACTTCATGATGATCTTCTCTCAAAGAATAATTCCTCTTTCTTTAAAATAGATCTTTCATAAAAGGAGTTTTACCAAAGATATGATTTATCATCCAGGATCTTACCAAGGATATAGAAAATCATACCTAAGATAAAACTTACCCTTTTTGATGAGATCCCTTTATCTTGATCTTCCTTCCAAAAATAGTTCTTTTCAAATGATCTACTGAGAGATATTTCTCTAAACATAGTCTCCAACATGATCTTCTAAGCTTGATATCTTCATATGCCATTATTACCATGCTTTAGCCACATCATCATCCTAGTCATTTCTCCTTTTTGCCATGCCATCATAGCCACATCATCTTTCATTGACATGTCATCCCTTGGCACTTGTCTTATAATGCCAAGTTAAGTCTTCAGACCTAACAATGAGGATATTGCTATCTCATGCTAACCAATTGAAGAGTGTAATTTTTTTAATGTGAGATCTAATATGTCTTGGTCTTTAAATTTGAGATTGATAAGGCACCACTTGTCAAGGTTCTTCATCAAGCATGAGACATCTACAAAAAGTTAGCAAATGTTCACTTTTTTCACAAAGTGACAGAATATGATTAATTAAAATATGATATTTTCAATTATTCATATTCTATCCTAACTTGTTTGTTTTATCTCCACATGGATTTCTTTACCAGTTCCCTTGTAATAGAATTCGTAGTTTATCTAATTTTTCCAAAAAAATAAAATAAAATTATACTCTAAAGAATATCAATCCAATGGCCACCCTTTATCTATAAATTTATTTGTTCATGAATTATTTGTGTGCCCGCCTTGAGTAGAGAAGGATGCGTATGCAAGAGATTAATACCTTGATGTTTAAGCAGAAAATAAGTCTTCGGATTGATGTTAAAAGAGACCTACTCAATAATATATGTTTAATATCCCTATACAAACAAATGATGAATTAATTAGCAAATTCAATGTATTCGCATATCTAATTGGACTAATGAAAAGGTATAAATGAATTAGATGCTTTCATAATTATTAAAGTTTTATATTATATAAATTAATATGGAAGATAGTTGTCATTGCTTAATTTACCCACTAAGCCATCTTCTTCTTTTCTCATAACACCATAAGTGCTTAAAATCTCTTTAGAAATTAAACACAAACACATGTTTCTAATGAACCCGCTAAGTATTGTACACCAAAAAGATATATATATATATATAAAGATATTTTTATTTCTTTTCTCTTTTCCTTTTACTTTTAAATCAAAATTTGAGAACCAATTAAATTGGGTTTGAACATGTTGGAGAAAAAGATGAGAAGGTGAAACAATCATCAGATGAACATAGCAAAGGTTGTTCTGTTCCAGGCTCTTGTTTTCCAAATTGTACGTCAAGTTATAAAAATAGTAGGGCAATGAAAGTTTTAAAGGAGATAACTTAGTTGAAAGGAGAATAGCCAGAAATCTCACTCATGGAGGTACATCCCCAAAACCAACCCCTGTTTCTTATAGAACAATGGTAAAATGAATTAGCTTCAAACTAGATATATACTAGCAGACAAAGCAATCATAATGATGGGCATATGCTATGCTATTTCATATTGGCTTCACAAAACATTCATTTGGGAATATTTAAGAAAAAGATAGCTTGCAGCTTTGCCCCACATAGTGAAAAAAAAAGGCAACTTTCATGTTTTGAAAACTAAGAACTTTGTATTTCTCTTGGATGATATATGGGATGAAGGAGATCATGGAGATCTCGGAATTCACAAGCATAAGGTGATTTTCACTGTAGGGTCCAAAGATGTGTGTGCCCTGATGAAAACTTTAAACACTATATTTATGGAAATTTTGTATATTTTGAATTTATGATTTTTGAAATTTAAAATTTTGATAGTTTGGAATATCTATTATGGGATAGGTTTTGAGGCTTTGTATGTCTACTATATTCTGCATTGTAGGTGTGCGACCGTTTGTTGGCCCGCCGAGTCCGATAAACTGGGTTCGAGGCGTGACAAATTTAGTAACATCATTTTTATTTTAGATATAAATAATCGGTTTTGTGAGTGGTTACTTCCATGGTGGCTACCTATGGTATATTATTTGAACTAAAACGAAGAACAATTGTCGATCATCATATGCTAAGAATATCAAAACAATATTAAAAGAATAGCATTATGGCGAATAAGTGACTAACTTGAGAAAATTAACATGGTTAAATTAATAGTTATTTATGTTTATATATAATTATTTAAAAAAAGATATTGATGTATTGTATGCTCATATAAGATTATGAAAGTTTCATAAGAACTAGCCTTTATATTTATATATATATATAGAGAGAGAGAGAGAGGGCCCATTATGTAGGGAGGTCTTTAGATTTGAAATCTATCAACGTCTACAACAACCCTTGGATTATTATCCAACGACTATGACCATTCATAAACAACATCCAAACAGTATTGCACGGTGGTACATAGTAATCATCAAACCCTAAATATATACAGTATCTATATAAATAATAACTGTTAGATCATCATTCAAGCGCTGTAAATAAACATTTCTAGTTTTAAGTGATCTGCATACTTACCCTAAAGACTTACAATCATATATATATATATATATATATATATATATATTTGCAATGAAAATAAAGGCATTAGTTGTTTGCCATAAAATAAATACTAAAACTATGATATATTTGAGGTTGATTTTTTTGGTAAATCACTGAACTTTGGTCAAATATCATTTTGATCACTGAATTTTGATTTATTTCGAAATGCTCACTAAAGTTACCAATCATTTCAGTAGTAGATCCCCCGATGAATTAGCATCTTCATTAGTTGATGTGGAGGCCGTAGATCACTCTTTGATAGTGTGTTGACTAAACTTTTTCCGACCTCCACTCCACTAATAAAGATGCTAATCCATCGGGTGACTTACCGCTGAAATAATTAGTAAATTTAGTGAACATTTCGAAACAAATCAAAATTCAGTGATCAAAATGATATTATTTGATCAAAGTTCAATGATTTACCCAAAAAAAACCTATATTTGATCAAGCTAAAAATTAATTCCTGTTTTTTTTCGCTGTCTTCTATTTAAAAAAGACCATTTCTAGTACTTTTGTTTTACGTGATTTGAGAGAAGACATTGAGCATTAATAATTCTGTTGGTTGGCGTTTAATTTAATTCTAGTTTACAAATGTTTTGTATTACAAAATTTGGATAAACTAAGTTGATTCCAATTAATTTCTCAATACATATATGGCTTCATTTTGTGTAAATTAAAATTTAAACTCATCTTTTTAGCTGAACACAAAAATCTTATATAAAAAATCTAGTATCAATAGATTAAGAGGTTGTTTCTAGTTGACTTCATATTTTTATTAACTAAATAATTATTTTTTCTTTAATAATATCTCTATTATTTATTTATTTATTTATTTAGTTTGTGTATAATTTTATTTACTTATTTATTTATTGGAAGTGATGAGATCTCTGTTTATTTAACAGTGGCAAATATTTCAAATTATTCAATTTTATCTATTCATTTGGAAGTGATGAGATGTTAATTAAAGATTGATTTCTATTTGGTTAAAAGTGTTAGCTTTTCGCACAGGTTATAATAGGATGAATATACCTAGAGGGTTGCATTTTAGAAGAAATTCATATGGTGGCATCATGTAATGATGATGTGGACTTGTTAGGAAGGTGGATAAATATTAGGGTAAATAACTTAAATAGTTTTTTATTTTATTTTTTGTTTTTATTTTGGTTATCTAGTTTTAAAAATTATAATTTGGTCATTAATTTTTAGTTTTTGTTACAATTTTGTCACTCAATCATACACTATTAATGATGATAACATGTGGCATATTATGTGACATATTTTTTCTAAAACTAGACGTATATTTGGATGACCAAATTATAACAAAAATTAAAAGTCTGCAACTGGCATATGCCACTTATGATCGATGTTAATGGCATATATTCATATGATCAAATTGTAACAAAAATTAAAAGTAGGTGGTCAAATCATAATTTTTTAAATTTAGTGATTAAAATAGAAAAAAATAAAAGACAATTTCCTGTTTACCTAAAATATTATTCACATTTTAATACATTACAAAAGTTTTTTTAAGTTTTTGGTGGTGATGGTGGTTGGTGGGTACATTTTAACACAATACAAAAGTTTTTTTAAAGTTTTAGGTGTGGGGTGGGTACATTTTAATACAGTATAGAAGTTTTTTGAAGTTTTTGGTGTTGGTGGCGGCTAGTGGGTACATTTTAATACAATATAAAAGTTTTTTAAAGTTTTTGGTGGTGGAGGTGGTGGCTAGTGGGTACATTTTTAATACAATATAAAAAGTTTTTTTAAAGTTTTTTTGGTGGTGGTGGTGGCGGTGGCTAGTGGGTACATTTTAATACAATATAAAAGTTTTTTAAAGTTTTTGGTGGTGGAGGTGGTGGCTAGTGGGCACATTTTAATACAATATAAAAGTTTTTTAAAGTTTTTGGTGGTGGTGGCGGCGGTGGCTAGTGGGTACATTTTAATACAATATAAAAGTTTTTTAAAGTTTTTGGTGATGGTGGTGGTGACTAGTGGGTACATTTTAACACAATATAAAAGTTTTTTAAAGTTTTTGGTGGTGGTGGTGGCGGTGGCTAGTGGGTACATTTTAATACAATATAAAAGTTTCACTACAACACAAATGGGATATAGTGGCTTATATATTGGTCTCAAAAGCTTAAGTTTTTGTCTCTAAATGATTTTGAGGCACTTAAAATATCTGTCCTGAAGAATTTTTTTAAAGCTGGAATAAAAGGGTGATGGAGATCTGAAGAAATTTTTTTTTTTAAAGCTGGAATAAAAAGGTTATATAATATATATATATATATATATATATATATAGAGAGAGAGAGAGAGAGAGAGAAAGATGTCACAAGTTGGTTGTTGGACAGCACACGGAGGTGGTGGCCGGGCGGACCAATGGGAGACTAGGCTCAGGCGACAGGTTGGAGAAGAGAAGGTGGATGGAGAGCTTGAGATGAAGCCCCCCTTTTTTTTTTATAAATCAATGGAGATCGGTGGTCTTTGATGAGTGATGTAGGTCGGCGGGCAGCATGAAGAGATCAAAATCAGGAGAAGTTGCTTGGTGTTGATGGCCGGTGATGACAGATAAAGTTTGCCGGTGATGAAGAAGAAGTCGACCAAAGACGGTGGCCTGATGAGGCAAGAGAAAGAAAGAAAGAAAGAGAGCCGGTGACGGCGGCCGACGGCGGCGGCCCGAAAAACCTATGCGTCTGATACCATGTTAGAAGAGAAAAGGAGAAGTGGAACAAGTCTATTATGCTTGAACAAGTTACAAGAGTGACCCCTTTGGGTCTACATATAGAGCATGATAAATATACATATATGTCTATACATACATATACATGTATACATATAGATACAATACACTAATACATCTAACACATTTAACTTTCCCATGAGAGAATATCCCTTGTTAAAAGCTTCTCCAATGTTTCCAAAGTCATCAATCAATCCAAATCCAATCCAATACTCTATAAGATCAGACGCTTGAATGTGCACATCTTCAGGCCATTGAGCACAACACAAGAAACATTCTCGCAGAATATCACTTGCCAAATTGTCATAACTAAACTTTAAGTTGTGAAACAATGATTCTTCCATATCAGGTATAATAGTTTCGATGTCTAACTTGCGTAATGATGTGAGCATGTCTTCCCACTCTTCAATTCTCTTCTTGTTCAACATGGCTCTACCAACAACTTTGAAAGCAAGTGGTAAGCCTGAGCACTTCTCCATAACTTTCATTGCCAGTTTTTCAATAACAACATTGGAACTGATGAATCTTTCATTTGCATTCTACTTGAAGAGATTCCATGCTTCTTCTCTACCCAAACATTCAACTTTGATCCTCTTGGCAGCTTTCATCTGAGCACACACATCATCTTCTCTGGTTGTGAAGATGACCTTGTGCTTGCACCTTTGAACTCTATCTTTGCAATTTTGGCTTTGTTGATGAGAAGTGGAATACCAAGAGCACCAAAAATCTTTGTTCTTCAAAAACTCAAATATAACATTCTTCATAGAGTAAGAGGGCAATCCCAACCTTTTAGATATATCCATTTGAAGCTTCTCAAATTGAGGTTCTTTTGAAACAACCAAATAGATGACATGCTTGAACACCATATTAGTATCATAACTTTGCAATGAGTTATTGATTTCATTCAAAAGAGTTGTCTTTCCAATCCCTCCCATGCCCCAAATCCCCAACACGGATACATTGTCATCTACCAAGTAGCCACAAACTTTCTCGAGATTTAACTTTATCATGTTGTCCACAGTAATTACTGAAGTAGGGTTCTCCCTAACAGCTTTTGCAGTTTGACTCTGTTATTTCTCCAAAATCATTATGTTCCTTCTTCAAGCCATTGATCTCTTTCCGTAATTTAATTGTCCTTTGGCTAATTTTGTAGTTAGCCCAACAATTGAGAGAGCAACCTCCAAGAAGGCAACCTCTGTTGTTGTTGTAGTCATCATTTATTTGTTTCATCATTTTTAATTTCTCACGGAGTTGTGCTTGTTTGATGGTGAGATATGTAGCAATTTTTCAATAATGTATATTGATGCCTAAATTGAATACAACATCATGGATGTATACAAACTAAATATCAATTAAAATTTTTTTACACAACCATGATCAATTTCATTTAGGTATAAATATAAATTTTCTTAAAAAAAATGTAAGATATCAAATTATATAAATTTTCTTAAGAAAATGTAAGATATCAAATTATTTTAACTTGAAAGGAAACCTAAAATTTAAAAGCAATGAAGGAGAGTTGTAAGAAGAGTTGTAAGAAGATATAGAAACTAGAGATGAGAGACTGAGAAGAGAGGAAGAAGAGTTGTAAGAAGATATATAAACCAGAGATGAGAGACTGAGAAGAGTTGTAAGAAGAGTTGTAAGAAGATATAGAAACCAAAGATGAGAGACTGAGAAGAGAGGAAGAAGAGATAAAAAGAGAATCATAGGGCACCATCTTTGACATGTCACCATTTATATATTGTTAGTCCCTAATGATAATTGGGTTTATAAAAAAATGTATCATTATTCATGAAGGGTGACAGAATATCATGAGTAAACGAACTTATTCTAGATAGATGTTTTGATTAAAAAAAACTTTGTAGATTACATCAACAAACAAACCTATTTTGAAGGATCCCTTAAAAAAATCCCCCTCTTGTTAACTGCTGCAATGTAATTGTAAGATGAAAAAAAAAAATTTTAACTCAAACCTTGTCATGCCATCTTTGAACTTGAGCTGCGAGTTGCATCCCATTCCTGTTGCACTCTTCCTGATCTTGGAGAACACCATTATTCCTGAGATCTTGCAATGCCCTCTCCGCATCATCCAGAAAATCTTTTGTGCTTTTAAAAGACCATTGTTTTTCTTGGACATCAGAGTTCTGTATGCAAACACATAGTGCCTGCTGTGGGGTTGTAATCCTTACGAGGTTCGTGGATTGGTGCGAGAAAAGTTTTTGAATCGGGTCAACCATTCATTGCAAGCTATCTGACATGTTTCTCCACTACAACACATGGGTTGCATGCTCGATTCCGTGATATCGAGATACCAGTACAGTGAAGTGACATATAGTAATGTTGAATATCTCTGACCAAATTTTGTCTAGTTTTCTCCTTGTACTTCTCTTTGTTTTTTTGCTTTCCTTTTATTCGTATTTTTACTCTAGCTGTTATGTATTCAAAAAAGGAGGAGAAAAAGTGTGAGTTCTTGAGTCATCTTCTTCCCAGCTGGCAGAGACTTTGGTGGTGGTTTTTTCTTTTGTTACTAGGACGTGGTGTGTTTGGAGAAACCAAGTCGACGACTGCTGCTCAAGTTGAAGTGGTGTGGGCGTGCTCTAAACCTTCATCTGGTATCAGAGCTTGGTCAAGTGCATGCCAAAATACCTCCGTCCCGAAGACATGGCGATTATCACCCAGCAAGAAACAAAGGAGGGTGTGGTGCAGTTGCACTACCCTATGCTTACAACCACGAACTACTCTACTTGGGCGATCAAGATCGAAGCCAATATAGATGCACAAGGAGTATGGGAGGCGATAGAGCCAACTGCCGGAGTGGTGGTGGATGTGAGAAAGGATAAGATGGCTCGCACTTGCATCTTCCAAACGGTGCTGGAGGACATCTTGCTGCAGATAGCCAAGAAGAAAACCGCAAAAGAGGCTTGGGACAACATCAAAACTCGGTTCCTAGGAATGGATAGGGTGAAGAAGGCAAGGGTGTAAACACTCAAGGGTGAGTTTGAAGCTTTAAAAATGAAAGAGAATAACACCATCGACGAGTTCGCCGGAAAAATCAGTGCTCTTGCAAACAAGTTCAGTAAACTTGTCGACGCTCTGGTTGAGACCACACTTGTGAAGAAATTGTTTGGCTTTGTTCTGAGGAGGTTCCTACAGGTCGTAGCATCTGTAGAGTAACTCGTTGACGTCGACAATATGTTGTTTGAAGAAGCTATTGGTCGATTGAAAGCGTATGAGGAGTGCATACAAAAGGATGACAGTCAGGGAGATCAGTTGCTGCTTACTCATGAGGAGTGGAGTGCGAGAGCGAGAAGGCACGGAGATGAGGTGCAGAAATAGAACAAAGGAAGTCCAGAGGGGAGGAGTTGGGGAAAAGGGATCAGTAGAGGCCGAGGACGTGGGAGAAGAGGTCGAGGAATTCCCAGCTCAACATATCAAGAAGACAGTAGCAGTGGGAGTAGAGATAAGAAGCATATCAAGTGTTTTAATTGTGATAAAATAGGGTACTATGCATCAGAATGCTGGAATGAGAGGCAAGAAGGGGAGGCTAATTTCGTTCAAGAAGATGAGCCTGCTCTTATGCTATCCGTGATGTAAGGTGAAATTCCAAAAAGTGAGAAGAAGCATAATACTGTTATGTTAAATGAAGATGAAGTGTTTCCCGAGCTGCATAACGCTGAGTTGAACCAATTCAACAATGATGTTTGGTATCTAGATAATGGAGCAAGTAACCACATGACGGGTCAACGTGTGAAGTTCCAAAGTTTGGATGAAAGTGTCACGAGAATGGTCAAATTTGGAGATGGTTCCATAATTCAAATAAAGGGAAAAGGCTCCATCCTACTTCAGTGCTAAAATGGTGATAATCGAGTTCTCTCCGAAGTCTATTATATACCTAAGCTACAAAGCAACATCATAAGCCTAGGCCAAATGACAGAGGATGGAAATGAAGTTGAAATGGTTGGCGAATTTTTGAGAATTTATGATGGGCATGGGATCTTGCTAATGTCTGTGAAACGCACGATGAACAGACTTTACAAGATAAAGCTCGAAGTCTGTAAACCTACCTGCCTCATAGCAATTATTGATGACCCTTCGTGGCTCTGTCATGCAAGACTCGGCCACGTGAACTTTCATTCTTTGAAGCAATTAGGTGAAAAACAAATGGCCTTTGGTCTTCCACTGATCATTCATCCGAACAAAGTGTGTGAAGGTTGTCTCGTCGCCAAGCAGGTGAGAAATCCATTCCCGGCACAAGCAAGCTTCAGAGCAGAAGAACCTTTGATGTTGCTGTATGTAGACCTATGCAGACCCATTGCACCAAGCACAATGGCAGGTAACAAATACTTTTTTAAATAGTAGATGACTGCACTCGCTGGATGTGGGTTTATTTTGTGAAAACTAAAGATCAAGTGTGCTTTGAGTTTCAAAAATTCAAATCCTTAGTAGAAAACCAGACTGGGCGCCGGATAATGACTATGAGATCGGATCGTGGAGGTGAATTCCTGTCAAAAGACTTCACAGAGATGTGCAATGAGTGGGGTATCAAACGACAATTTATAGCTCCATACTCGCCTCAACAGAATGGCATAGTAGAGAGGAGAAATCGCACCGTCATGGACACCGCAAGGTCTCTTCTCAAGGGCATACATGTGCCTGGGAGTTTTTGGGGAGAAGCAGTGCGTCATGCTGTATATCTGGTGAATCGCTTGCCAACAAAAGCCTTGAAGGACTGCACACCATTTGAAGCTCTCAATGGGAGGAAGCCACACTTGGGTTATTTGAAAGTATTCGGGCTCGTGGCGCATGTAAAAGTGACAGAACCGCACTCTAAGAAGCTCGACGACCGTAGTATGTCCATGGTGTACTTCGGCATAGAAGAAGGGAGCAAGGCCCATCGACTATATGACCCGCACCGCAACAGACTCCATGTGAGGAGGGATGTGGTATTCCAGGAGGACTTAGAATGGCAGTGGAGTAAGAATGATGAAGAGGATCGGTGGGAGTGTCCAGAGTTCACAGTGTTGATAGTGGGAAAAGAAACAGAGAACTTGAGTCGCACTCAATGCACGGATCCAGGAAATAGTGGGGACACGATGAGAACTGTAGTTGATCTAACACCTGAGGCACCTGCTGTCACGGGGGATACTGAGAAAGAATCTCCTTTGAGTGGAGAAGGAATTGAAGGAACTACTGCTCCTGATACTGATGACAGACCTGAGAAATACCGTACACTTGCAGACATATATGCAGAAACTGAGGGAGAACAAACGTTTGATGAGCTGTTATTGTTGGAGAACGAAGAACCCTTGACTTATTGTGAAGCTGCAAGTGAAGCAGGGTTGGAAGAGGCCATGAGAAGGGAAATAAACACGATTGAGGAGAATGTCACCTGGACCTTGACCGAATTACCTCCGGGGCATAAACCCATTGGATTAAAATGGGTATACAAGATCAAAAGGGACTTAGAAGGGAAGATATTCAAGTACAAAGCTAGAATTATGGCCAAGGGGTATGTCCAATGGAATGGAGTGGACTTTGATGAAGTTTTTGCACCGGTGGCTCGACTTGATACTATACGGGCAATCTTTGCCATAGCTGTAAACCGGGGATGGGAAGTACACCATATGGATGTAAAATCAGCGTTCTTGAATGGGATTCTGGCGGAGGAGGTGTACGTTGCTCAACCGGAGGGTTTTGTGGTGCCCGGTAAGGAAAACATGGTATATAAGTTGACTAAGGCTTTGTATGGGTTACACCAGGCTCCTAGGGTATGGAATTCGCATTTGGATGGTTATCTGAAAACTTTAGGCCTTCAGAGATGTTTCCAGGAGCAGGCTCTATACACCAAGCAAGGAGAAGAAGTCATAGTCATTGTCGGTGTTTACGTGGATGATTTGATCATCACGGGGAGAAGTAGAGAAGACATCGACCAGTTCAAAATGCAAATGATGGTTAAATTCAAAATGAGCGACTTGGGTCTCCTGTCATACTACTTAGGCCTTGAAGATAAGCAGATAGAGAAATTGATCACTCTTAGGCAATCAGCTTATGCAAACAAAATATTGGAACAATTCGGCATGAGCAATTGTAATGCTGTAAAAGTCCCCCAGAGCATAAATTAAAACTACATAAGGATGAAGAAGGTGAACCCGTTGATGTTAGTGAGTATCGACGTATCATTGGATCTCTCAGATATCTCTTGCACACTCGACCGGATTTGTCATTCACCGTGGGGTTACTCAGCAGATATATGCAGAGGCCAACCTCATTACACCTCAAGGCAATGAAGCAGATCCTGAGATATTTGAAGGGGACCATTCATTTTGGACTGGTATACACTAAAGGAGGAAAAGATGAAGAACTTGCCGGTTACTCTAATAGCGACCTCGCTGGTGATCCGGATGATAGAAAGAGCACAAGTGGCATGGCTTTTTACATCAATAACTGTCTCATTTCTTAGGGTTCATATAAGTAATGAACAGTGGCCCTGTCATCGTGCGAAGCGGAATATATGGCCGCGACAGCTGCAGCATGTCATGCAGTTTGGCTTGCGAGTGTTATCAATGAGATGATTATGAATAAGCTTAAGCCGACAACTGTGTTCGTAGATAACAAGTCTGCCATCGCACTGACGAAGAATCCCGTGCATCATGGTCGCAGCAAACATATCGATATGCGGTTCCATTTTATCAGAGAATGTATTGAGAAAGGGAAGATTGTGGTGGAATCGGTGAGCTCAGGTGAACAGAGAGCTGACATATTAACCAAGGCCCTACCAAACATGAAGTTCGCTACCATGCGTCAGGCTTTGGGAGTTAAAGATTTAGAACCTCGTATCTCGGATTAAGGGGGAGTTTGTGGGGCTGTAATCCTTACGAGGTTTGTGGATTGGTGCGAGAAAAGTTTTTGAATCAGGTCAACCATTCATTGCAAGCTATCTGACATGTTTCTCCACTACAGCACATGGGTTGCATGCTCGATTCCGTGATATCGAGATACCAGTACAATGAAGTGACATATAGTAATGTTGAATATCTCTGACCAGATTTTGTCTAGTTTTCTCCTTGTACTTCTCTTTGTTTTTTTGCTTTCCTTTTATTCGTATTTTTACTCTAACTGTTATGTATTCAAAAAAGGAGGAGAAAAAGTGTGAGTTCTTGAGTCATCTTCTTCCCAGCTGGCAGAGACTTTGGTGGTGGTTTTTTCTTTTGTTGCAGGACGTGATGTGTTTGGAGAAAGCAAGTCGACGGCTGCTGCTCAAGTTGAAGTGGTGTGGGCGTGCTCTAAACCTTCACCTGCAAGCATGTGTTCGCAATGCACATCATATTTCTCACAACTAAACCTCACTAATTATAATGTTTGATTTGTTGAATGTGTTAAGAAGTCTAGTTTTGTGGCAAACATTATAATGGCATGGTGCCCAAAAAAAAATTTCGCAGGGAAGAGTTAAAAGCGAAGCATATTATATGTAAAAGTTGGATTATATTATATTGGTTGGAACTGACAAAGATGATCACCTTCTATCTCTTCGTTTACATAATTCACAATGTTATGGGAGCTAGACAAATATTATATTAGTAGTATGTTGTGGAAGGCATATATATATATATATATATCAAGAAAAGATTAATATAGAAAGAAAGAAAGATACAACAAAAGTCTAAATTGGTGGCAAACATTATAATGACATGGTGCCCACCACCAACAAGATCATGACGGCCAGAAATATTTGCAGGAAGAGATCAACCCAAACATATTATATGGACAAAAGCAAGAAAAACTCATCTTAATAAAGCACAAGATTACTATTCAAGCCAGAGTTGAAGCTGACTGGTTTGGCCTTTCCATCTCCAAAGTCTAATTTAGCTGGTAAACATTATAATTTTAAGGAGCATACACACACACAAATGTAATTACTTGGATAATTCACAAAGCCCAACAATTAATTTAAGCTACAAAATAGAACTACAAGACCAATGTTTCAGCACTACTCAGCAGTCTTTTTTTTATTTAAAAAAGAAATAGTCATAAATTTAGTATTTTTAATAGCAAAGCATAGAGAATGAGTCAATTTTTAATGATTGGAAGTATGTTTCATGAACTCACCAGCTGAAAAGCTAAACCTTTGCCAAGGAAGCAAGCTTGTAGATGCTGCATTACATATTCAAAAAAGATTAGAAAAAAAAAATAGAGATCTCATCGAAGCTCATAGAAGCAATTCTTGTAGAACGGAAAGATCTTTTCTTTGTTAATTGAGAAACTATACTATATATAAAGCATACCAATCTAGGCAATGACTAAAGATTGAAGAAGCACAAGAAGCAACAGTGGTGTGGGCGTGCTCTAAACCTTCACCTGCAAGCATGTGTTCGCAATGCACATCATATTTCTCACAACTAAACCTCACTAATTATAATGTTTGATTTGTTGAATGTGTTAAGAAGTCTAGTTTTGTGGCAAACATTATAATGGCATGGTGCCCAAAAAAAATTCGCAGGAAGAGTTAAAGCGAAGCATATTATATGTAAAAGTTGGATTATATTATATTGGTTGGAACTGACAAAGATGATCACCTTCTATCTCTTCGTTTACATAATTCACAATGTTATGGGAGCTAGACAAATATTATATTAGTAGTATGTTGTGGAAGGCATATATATATATATATATATCAAGAAAAGATTAATATAGAAAGAAAGAAAGATACAACAAAAGTCTAAATTGGTGGCCCTATCCTTGCATTCCTTAAAGAACAGAGCCTCATCTCTTGTCATTCCTCTTGCAATATCCATATCCATCCATATCCATCAAAACAAACCACCAAAATGAAGGTTCAAAGAAAAGAAATCCAGATCTAATTGTGAAACAATCAAACTCTAGAATCAAATTGGGAGATTTTAAGTGAAATCACTCTTACCGGTGAACATGATCCACCTCTGCAAGGAAATCACCCATTCTCTCCACTGACAAACCAAACAAAAATGCCAAAGAAATAGAGAGAGAGAAACCGAGGGTTTTGAAATGTATCAGGTCGGATCCATTAAGGACCATTTTCGGATTATCAGTTTCACAGCAATTGATCCATTATATTTGTTAGATGTATGCATGTATAGTAGATGTATGTATGTATGTATATACATGGGTGTACTTGTATCATTGGCCTCTATATGTAGCCCCATGATTACACCTGTTAATGAGTATAGATGAGCATTGATCTTCTTCTCTTCTATCATTCTTCCTTCTTCTAACATGGTATCAGAGTAGGTACCTTCCTCCGGCCATCTCTCCGGCCATCTTTCCGGCCATCTTATCTAGCCATCTCTTTGGCCATTTTTTCCTTCACTCTCTACTAGTCTTTTCTTCTACATCCTATTCTTCTTCTTCATTCTTTCATCCACTCATTCATTCACAAAAAAAAAACCCACCAGTCTCCAGCGTCCCTCACTCTCTACCAGTCTTTTCTTCTACATCCTATTCTTCTTCATTCTTTCATCCACTCATTCATTCACAAAAAAAAACCCACTAGTCTCCAGTATCCCTCACGCCCGCCCCAGCAGACCCCCGCCCCCCGCCCCATCCCTCGTGCTTATGGTGTCAGATTGATGCTCTGACTCATTCTTACTGTGCTGTTCATGCTGCCCAAATCATTACTTGTTCTGAGTCTTGTTCTCGTCGTGTAGCTATGATGAGACATGGCGTATGTATGAGTTCATTATGCACCTTCGTCTGGAGTTCGACAAACTCGGGTTCAGTTACTTCATGCCCTCTCAGTCTATTATTTGGATGAGGCCTTTACCTTTGTTCGTGCTGAGGAAACCTGTCTTCGGGTTTCCTTCACAGGGGGGTAGTGCTCTTGCTGTCTCTTGCCTTCCTCTTGCTTCCTCGCCATTATCTACTAGACCCCTAGCTCCTCCTGTCTCATCTCGGCCTTCTTCTTCTACAAGGCCGAAACGCACTATGATTTGTCACTACTATGGTATATTTGGTCATCTTGAGCATGAGTGTCCGAAGAAGCAGCGTGGACTTCCGCGTACTGCTTCTTCACCACCTCTTCTCCCGCTGCCTCACTCTCACTAGCAGGCACACTCTGTCCAGGTCTCTCCTGCTCCATCTTCTCCTGCTCCACCATCTTCTACTCCGCTGTCTCATACCAATCAACAGCTGTTGGTGATGTTATGACAGTTTCAGCAGTCCCATCTAGTAGACTCCACCAGCCATGCACGGTCGGCTCAAGTTCCTCCTTCTACTCCAGATAGTTCCTGTCCTCTCTGGCTTCTTGATTCTGGTGCTTCTCTTCACATGGCTCATGATGCCACTCATCTTCATCATTCCCGACCACCCTTACATATCACACATGTTCATACTGCTGATGGCATCCTCCTCCTTATTTCATCTACTGGTCATTTTTCTTCTACATTATTCTCTGTTCCTTCTGTATCACATGTTCCTTGTTTATCCATGAACCTCATGTCTGTTAGTCAGCTTACTGATTATGGTTGTCAGGTTATTTTTGACCGTACCTCATGTCATGTGTAGGATCACAATGGGACAGTGATTGGAGCTGGTCGCCGCCATAATGGAGTCTATGTGTTGGATACCTTTCACCTGTCATCTTCAGCTAGGCCTATTCATTAATGTCATGCTACAGTTTTATCTTATTATATGTGGCATCACCATCTTGGTCATTTGAGTCACTCTCGTCTGTCACCTTTTATTCTTCTTGGAGTCTTAGGAACTGTCTCTCCTTCCTTTGATGTTGTCTGTGTTGGCTGTAAGCTTGGTAAATAGCTCCAACGTCCTTATCCTATGAGTGTATCTCAAACTTCTGCTCCTTTTGAACTTATTCATTCTAATGTTTGGGGTCCCGCTCCTTTCTTTTTCCAAAGGAGGTAACCGTTAATATGTTATTGTTATTGATGACTACACTCACTTGGATCTATTTTATGCATAATCGTAGTCAATTATTATTTATCTATCGATCTTTTATAGCCATGGTTCACACCCAATTTGCTGCCTCAGTCAAGATCTTTAGATCTGACTCGGGTGGTGAATACATTTCTCAAGCCTTTCGTGCCTTCTTATCTTCTGAGGGCACCTTGCCTCAGTTATCTTGTCCTGGGGCTTATCCTCAGAATGGGGTAGCTGAACACAAGCATCGTCATATCTTAAAGACCGCTCGTGCTCTTCTTCTGGGTGCTTTTCTCCCTCTTCACTTTTGGGCTGATGCTGTTAGTATGGCTGTTTATTTAATTAACCTTCAACCTTCTTCTCATCTTCACGATCGCAGCCCGGGAGAGTGTCTTCATGGTACACCTCCTCGCTATGATCATCTCCATATTTTTTGTTGTCGTTGCTTTGTTTTGCTCTCACCTCGGGAGCGGACCAAGCTCACTGCCCAGTCTGTTTCTTGCGTTTTTCTCGGATATAGCCTTGAGCATAAAGGTTATCATTTCTATGATCCTGTTATCCATCGTATTCGTATCTCTCATGATGTCACGTTTGATGAGGCTACCCCCTTTTATACGTCTCCTTCTTCTACTGAGTCTCCCTCTCCTTCGGTTCCTCTATCTTTCATTTTCCCTACCATTTCTCCTACCGATACTTCCCCTGTGCCTTCCTCTCCTTCCTTCCTCACTCCTCCAGAGTTTCTTAGTTACTCTTTTGCTGACCCTCCTTCTCCACTATCTGTTGAGTCTCCTGCTGTGTCTACCCCTTTTTCTTCACTCTCTCCTCCTCACCCGCCAGTTCGGTTATTTTACCATCATCGGGATCCCACAGTAACTCTACTAGAGCAGGACCTCTCTTACACCTCTCCTACTATCGATCCAGCTCCTGAGGTATCCTCTCCTCCTTACTCTTTATAAGATCGCTCCACTTTACATCCCCCTATTCATTATGCTTCTGCTAACACTAGTGTCTCATATGTCATTAAGCCAGGTACCTATAGGGAAGCGGTTTGATCCCCTGAGTGGTGGACTGCCATGGCTGAGGAGCTTGATGCTTTGTCTCGGACTCATACGTGGGATATTGTCCCTCTCCCTGCCCATGCCATTCCTATTACTTGTAGCTGGATTTATCAGGTGAAAACCCGATCTGATGGATCTCTCGAGTGCTATAAAGTGAGTCTTGTTGCTTGCGGTTTTCAGCAGGAGTATGGTTGTGACTATGAGGAGACCTTTACCCCTGTGGCCCACATGCACACTGTTCGTATATTAGTGGTTGTTGCAGCTGTTCGTAGAAGGGTTCTTCATCAGCTTGATGTGAAGAACACCTTTCTTCATGGGGACCTGAAAGAGGAGGTTTACATGACTCCTCCTCCTGGCTTTCAGGTGCCTCTAAGATCTGTTTGTCGCATTCGCCGCGCTCTCTATGTTCTCAAACAGGCTCCTCGTGCCTGGTTTGGGAGGTTCAGCACAGTTGTTGAGGCTACTGGAATTACTCCGAGCATATATGATCCGGCAGTCTTCATTCATTCTTCACCACGTGGCCGGACGATTCTCCTTCTGTATGTGGATGATATGATTCTTACTGGTGATGATTCTGCTCATATTACTTTTGTGAAGCAGAAACTATGTGAGACCTTCTTGATGACTGATCTTGGCCCGCTTCGTTATTTTCTGGGTATCGAGATCACATCTCATCTTGATGGCTATCGACTATCTCAGTAATGTTACACTCTTGATCTACTTGATCACTCTTGCTTGACTGATACTCGTATCGCTGTTACACCGATGGAGTTGCATTTACAGCTTCATATTTCTGATGGGATTCCTTTACCAGATCCTTCTCGCTATAGGCATCTTGTTGGTAGCTTGGTATATCTTGCTGTTACATGTCCTGACATTTCTCATATTGTGCACGTCCTCAGTCAGTTTGTTGCGGCCCCCACTTCAGTTCATTATGGACATCTTCTCCGAGTACTGCGATATCTTTGAGGGACTGCCTCTCGTGGTCTGTTCTACTCACATCAGTCCACTCTTTAGCTACAGGCCTATTCTGATTCTACTTGGGCTAGCTCTCCTGATGATCGGGTCTCTGTCACTGGCTATTGTATCTATCTTAGGTCTTCACTTGTTGTTTGAAAGACTAAGAAACAGCAGACTATTGCCAAGTCCAGTGCTGAGGCTGAGGTTCGTGCTTTGGCTTCTACAGTACAGGAGGTACTTTGGATTCGCCAGATTCTGTCAGATTTTGGTGTACCGATCCATTCTCCTATTCCTATCCACTGCCACAGTACTGGAGCCCTTCAGATTACTGCCGATCCGGTCAAGCATGAGCTGACCAAACACATTGGTGTGGATGCACACTTCACCTGTTGTCATGTCCATGCCCATACTGTGTCGCTCCATTATCTTCCTACAGAGGTCCAAGTGGCTGATTTTTTCACTAAAGCTCAAACACGTGGTCAACATCTATTTATGTTATCCAAACTCAAGACACATGATCCACCTTCAGTTTGAGGAGGGGGGGTGTTAGATGTATGTATGTATATTAGATATATATATATATGTATATACATGGGTATACTTGTATCATTGGCCTCTATATGTAGCCCCATGATTACACTTGTTAATGAGTATGGATGAGCATTGATCTTCTTCTCTTCTATCATTCTTCCTTCTTCTAACACTATTATCCATTTATTTGATTGATTAGCTTGCACTTCCAGGATAAATTAGAAAAAATATAAATCCATTTTTTCTTGTGCCGAATTAACCTACTATTCAAATCACTTATGCTGACATTTTGATTGTTTTTCCTGCCTTTTATGGATAAATTTAGTGTATTGACTATACAAAGAAAATAATAATAATAAAATTAAAAATAATGGTCAACTTAAAAAATGATATAAGATGGAAGCACAAAATGGAAAAAAAAATGAAAAGGATATAATTTATTATTAAATCAAAATATTACAACAAATGCTACTACATTACAAAAGGGTCAAAAATGAATAATTTTTAAATTCTTCAAGATTTTAGAAGTGGTTATAACTGTCTCAAAAACTAATAATTTTTACAATTTTTCTAAGACTACCTCAAAGAATAATAAAATAATAATTTTTGCTTTCGATTATAACTACTTTAAAACATATTTATTGGCTAGATTGAATTTACAATTTTTTTAGTTGCTATTCAAAAAATTATCATTGTTGTTTTCTCTTGACATTGGGACTACTTTTTGCCTTGTTGCACAATTGTTCCATGATGTGCGGAACTTATTTAAGCTTTTTCATCATTGAACTATGAGTTCTCCTACACAAATAAATAAATATTATCAAATAAAAAACTATAAATGTAATTAAATTCAAATGAGGAACTATTAAATGCTAACATACGAATGTCATAGCATGCATAGTCCTTATTATTTTTTCTAAAATTGAAAAGAATAGAGAATATGCTCATAAGATGAATTTATATGCTTAAAGAACAATGAAATATGCTTGGATGTCTTCTTCATAAGCTCACCATCTTATACAATAGATACTGTTCAAAATTTAGTATTTGAAAAAATTTCTCAAACATCAATGATTTTGAGGAAATTTATCAAAACTTGGAACTCCAAGAATTAAGTACAATTTCCAAAATTGATTGTGTTTTGTCTGTGATCGATTAACAAAGAGCAAGTTATAACTTTGATTAACTATGACTAAATTAGACAATTAAATGAAAATTAGATAATTATGTGGTCCTGTCGGAATGCAATAGTAAAATCAAGCAGTTGTTTGATGACCAAAAACTCAGAAAAAGAAATGTTTACGAGATTCAAGTGACATTGTTTAAATGAATTTGGCACACTTATTAATTCTAAACCATAAACAATTGATCATGTGCTTGTCATGCAATATAAACAATATCAATCATTGTTTTATAAGACAAAATCACTTCCACAAAAATGCATGATTTCAGAAACAAAACATTTCATCTGAATTTATAGTGTTAGTGTATTTGTACATGTATATTATATTTATATGTATATACATACTCATGTATACACCATTGTTATATTTATATGGGCTGGTTTGCCATAGTGAATTGCATTCATTCTTTTCTCTCAATCTTTTATCTATCATGGTATATATCAGATGCTGGCCGATCTTGTCGGACCTTTGATCCATCCGTTGTTTGTTAGCTCTGTAACAAGCATTTTGATTGTTCGGTTGACTCATTGTCCTTGACGACCTCTACACACGTTGCCACCTGCAATCATCACTAGATCATCACTAGCCACCTGTGTTGAACATCTCTCAGCCGCTCCATAGCCACCTGCGATGACCAACCATCTTAGCCTTCTTCGTTGCTCAGCCCACGCAGTCCTCGCTGCCGGATCTCACCCCACCGCGACAAATCCCGCTATCGATCACTACTTCTTCAGCACTGCCAGCTCTCCGTCTTTTCTCACCGACGAGCTTTTCTTAACCGACGAGCGCAGGACTTCAATTGCTTTCCCGACCAAGAACAACACAATATTCCACGTGTACATTTTTAGCATCGCAAGTCCCGAAATCCTGTCTTCTTCTATTTATTTTGATTCTCAATTTACAGTACATATATATATATAATACATATATAATATATATAATATATATATAATATATATATATAAATATATATTAAAAAAAAAAAAATAAAACAAAAAAAATGGCATCATCTTCCCCTTCTCCACATTTTCTAGCTTTATTCGATATCAAACTAAATGGTTCCAATTACCAAGAATAGTTTACAACCGTTCGCATTGTTTTTCTTGGTATAGATCTGTTTGGCTATGTCGATGGTACCTCTCCCCAACCATCCACGCTCGATACATCATGGGCATTTGCTAATCATCCTACCATGACCATTATCTGTCAGTCTTGTGAGATTGATGTTTGTATGAAAATTGGACATCTTCCCACTACTCATGCAATGTGGGACCACTTAGGCCGTATGACTGAGCATTCTATTTGCTCATCAGTATGCCATTTTACAGGACCTTACTCATGTACAGCAATGTGAGCGTTCGCAGAGAGTATGTCAGTGACTTGCGGTCCCTATGGAGTCAAATTGATTCTTTTGAGGAGTCTACTTGCTTGACATGTAAATGTTGCAAAACTCGTACTCAGTCTTGCCAAACACAACGCACTTTCGAATTCCTAATGCGTCTTCATCCTGATTTTAATGCTGTTCGCAACCAACTACTCAATCGGGACCCTTTTACCTCATTTGATATTATTATCTATAGTGTTATTGCTCAGGAGATTCATCTCAGCACACTATCTCCATGACTTTTCTCTACAGACAGAGTTCTTACCGTAACTTCTCCACGATCCTCTCGAGTATCCTCTAGCACTTTTGTGCAACCAGCTCCTATTTCATTGACCTATTCTTAATCATTTGTCATCTATCATTACTGCAAGCATCTGGTTATATGAAGAATCAGTATCTTAAGCTTCAGCAATAACAATAGCAGCAGTCATCATAGTCTCGCCCTCCGCCTCGATCTCCTACTTCCTCTCCTCATGCTGCCTCTATTTCAATTTCAACTTCTCCTTCCTCTGCAGGCATTCTCTCTCAAGTTGCTCAGCATACTGAACATCTTCATGCAATGAAACAAGCTTTACCCTCCAGCATTACCTCTACTATGTCTATTGCCTCTAGTATGTCTTCCTCCTCCTGGATTTTAGATTCTAGTACCACTCATTATATGACTACAGATCCCTTTAGTCTAGTCTCTATTTCTACACTTCACATCTTTTTCAGTGTTCACAATGCTGATGGGAATCTTCATCCTGTCACGCAGTGTGGTCATCTTCAGTCCACCTCATTTGACATTCATGATATCCATCATGTTCTTGGATTAGCTCTCAACCTTCTTTTTGTTAGTCAGATTACTAATCATGATCTTATAGTTACCTTTTTTTTCTTCTACTTACACTATGTATGACCATATTACAAGCCAGAGGATTGGGATCAAGCATAGAGTTGGCAGCCTCTATCACCAAGACTCTCTTCATCTTCCCTATCTTCCCTCTTCTAACATTGCTGCTTCTATGTGTTCTCTTGATCATTGGCATAGTTACCTCTGTCACTTGTGTAGTTCTATGCCTGAAACTCTTAACAAGTTCAAGTACTCTTGGTTCTATTTCTTCCTTTCCTTCACATCCATGTATGGGTTGTAAACTCGCTAAATACGCTGCTCTTCCTTTCTCTTCACGTGAATCTACTTCAGAATCTATTTTTGATCTTGTTCACTCTAATGTTTAGGGCCCTACCCCTCTCTCATCTCTTGGTGGTTTCTTCTATTAGATATCCTTCATTGATGATTTCTCGCGCTATACTTGTCTTTATTTAATGTGTTCTCGATCTGAGGATTTTGCTATTTATTTTGAAATTGTGCAAATGGTATATACTCAGTTTGGTAAAAGCATTGAGATCTTTCGCTCTGATGGGGCACGCGAGTATCTCTCTACATCTTTCTACATATTACTCTCTATTTATGATACTATACCTCAGCAATTTTGTCCTTACACACCTACTCAGAATGGTATGGCTGAGCGCAAACATAGTCATATATTGGAAACTACACGTGCACTTATTTTTACCTCTTCTGTCCCTCAATCCTTATGAATGTCTATCTCATTAATCACACTCCTATCTCCACCCTCTCTAGCATCACACCTTATGAACGTGTTTATTCATTTCCTCCTTCTTATGGTAATCTTCGCACTTTTGGTTGCACCTATTTTGTTCTTTTGCCTCCCATCGAGCATACCAAATTCTCTCCAAGTTTTGCTATGTGCATTTTTCTTGTCTATAGCTCTGAACACAAGGGCTATCACTGCTATGATCATCGTTCTCACCGTCTTCATATTTCCTATCACGTCACCTTTCTTGAAGATACTCCTTACTTCTCTTCATCCCTCCCAAATATTTTCCTTTCTTCACTCTTTCGAGTTATTCTACCACCACCGCTTTTGTGCCTTCCCATGATGTCTCAACAAACATTTCCTCTGTTCTTTCTTCCCTTTCCTCTAGGTGCATTGATGGATCTAGTGATTCGCCTTCTCTCTCCATTGACCCACCCTCTCCTGAAGATGCTCCTGCTATCCCCCATCGTTACCCAGACAACAATTACCGTCCTCCTGCTCAGTATGCACTTTCTCTATCTTTTACCTACTCTCCTAATTTCAGCCCTTTCTTGCTATTATTCACTCTTATTCCGAGCCGCATTCTTATTGTGAGGCAGTGAAACATCCTTAGTGGCAATAGGCTATAACAGAGAAACTTGATGCTCTTTAGTGGATGCATACATGGGATCTTGTTCCACTTCCATCTGGTGTTATCCTATCAACTGTCGGTGGGTCTATCGAGTCAAGGCTCGAGTCGATTATAGTATTGAGTGCCACAAAGTGCATCTTGTTGCTCGTGTTTTTACTCAGGAGTATGGCATTGATTATGAGGAGATATTTGCTCCTGTGGCCAAGTTGACTACTGTTGGTTTTCTCTTTGCTATTACTACTGCTTGTTACTGGCCACTTCATAAGTTAGATGTGACCAATGCCTTCTTACATGGAGATCTTTCTGAGGATGTTTATATGACTTCTCCTTCTGGTATTTCTCATCCTACTTAGCATGTCTATCATCTTTGCAGAACTATCTATAGCCTCAAATAGTCTCCTTGTGCCTGGTTTGAGTGGTTTCGCAGTGTGGTTATTACTCTTAGTTTCACAAAGAGCTCTCATGATTATGCTCTCTTCACTCGGCAGACTCCTCAAGGCCTCACTATTCTTCTTCTTTATGTTAACAATACGGTTATTACTGGTGATGATGTTGATACTATTCATTCTCTAAAACAGTGGTTACACACCACGTTTTAGATGAAAGATCTTAGCCCTCGTCGAGGTTACTTGGTGTCTTAACAGAAGTACATTTTTAACATTTTTCGATGAGCTGATATTGCCTATGTCATTCATGTTCTTAGTCAGTTTGTGAGTGCTCATCGCTTTACTTATTATGCTACCCTCTTATGAGTTCTTCGTTATCTTCCTGGCACTATATCTCGCTCTTTACTTTTCTCTGCCACATCTTCTCTTAAGCTGCGGGCCTATTGTGATGCTGATTGGGCAGGTGATGCTTTTGATTAATGATCTACTATTAGTTTCTGTATTTTTCTTGTAGTTTCTCTTATCTCTTGGAAAAGCAAAAAACAATCTACTGTTGCTCTTTCCACTACTGAGGCTGAGTATGGTGCTATGTCCTCTACTACTAAGAAAGTTCTTTGGTTACGTCAGATTTTAATGGACTTTGGTGTCTCTATCTTTGCCCCTAATCCTATATACTGTTAGAACCAGAGTGTCATCAAAATCGCTGCTAATCTTGTATTTCATGAGCGTACGAAGCATCTTGAGGTCACACTTCACTTCGTTCGTCTTTATTATCTTGTTGGCATTATTCTTGTTCCTTATGTCGCCTCTATACAACATATTACTTATCTTTTCACCAAGGCTCATACTGTCTCCCGATTTCAGTTTCTAGTTGACAAACTCTCGGTTCATGACCCACCGTGAGTTTGAAAGGGCGTGTTAGAATACTTGTTCATGTATATTATATTTATACTTATATACATACTCGTGTGTACACATTGTTATATTTATATGGGCTGGTTTGCAATTCATTCTTTTCTCTCAATCTTTTATCTATCATATAGTTAGGTACATAAATTAAAATCATGCAATTCATCACTTACAGATCTAGAAACACAAGCTTATTGGTTTGGCGACCCTTGTACCATGTATAGGAATCCTTCACAAGATGAATATTCAATTGGTTATGAATTGCAGAGGATTGTCATCAAACAAACTATTTCCAGTAGAATATGAATTGCTGAGGTTTCTTTGTGTTTATAGAAAGATAGCTTATTGT
Source organism: Dioscorea cayenensis subsp. rotundata (assembly GCF_009730915.1). NCBI lineage: Eukaryota > Viridiplantae > Streptophyta > Magnoliopsida > Dioscoreales > Dioscoreaceae > Dioscorea > Dioscorea cayenensis. Next base: position 6,269,501 of record NC_052483.1, read on the forward strand.
TAACTTAAGGTTAATGGAGATTATAGAGGTAGGAATATTACTATTAATCTAGTGAATTAAACCAAAGCTTAAAAAACAAAAGAAGCGTAAACTAAAAGCATATGCTTTCCATAAATATACAATGCTCGTGGATTGCTGGCTATTAACAGTATGATTGCTTAAATAGGTACCAAATTACCTCAAATTGCATAACCAATCATCTGGACAAGGCGATCAAAAACACTTCTTTTCTCTTATTCAAATGGCTTCCAATTAAGGAGGCTTTTGTAGATGGTAAATGTATGTTGATGACCTTAAGCTCATCAAACTCAACATGGCAATTATCCAAATTCTGCAAGGAAAATAAAGCAAAAGCATTAGAAACAAAGTAAAAAATACTGCAAAAATTAATAAATCAACAAAAGCATTGTTTCAAACATAATGCATGTTTTGTTTGGAGTTGTTAGTTTTGATAAATGTTCAAACATGTGTTTACAACAATGCTGAGAATTCAAGCCAATGAACTATCAAAATTAAATGAGCAGAAAATTCACCAAAAACAACAATGCTGACCACCCACAAATAGATAAAAGCTTAAAAAAAAACCAAAGGTTTAAAAAAAAAATCATATCATAATTCTCCTGCTTTATATCGTTAGCAAAGTTAAAATGAAAATATATATTGACTTAAAGTAATGTAGAACAATGAGAAAATATTACCTTTATTTTCCCACTAAAGTTTCTCTGGCTCTTCTTCTCAGGTATCTACATAGTTTTTGCTGAAAATCTTCAATCTCATATTAATTCTCATTCTCTCTTCCATCTGTTAGAAGAAGGGAGAGAGAGAGAGAATGGAACAAGTGTATATGCTTGAACACATTACATGAGTGACCCTTTGGGTCTACATATAGAATATGATAAGTATACATATACATCTATACATACATATACATGTATACATATATAGACATACAACAATACATCTAACACCCCCCCCCCTCAAACTCAAGGCGGATCATATGTCTTGAGTTTGGATAACATGAATAGATGGTGATCACGTGTTTGCGCCTTGGTGAAGAAATCAACCACCTGGACCTCTGTAGGAAGATAGTGAAGTGACATAGTCTGGGCACGTACATGGCATTGTGTGAAATGTGCATCCACACCAATATGTTTGGTCAGCTCATGCTTGACCGGATCTGCAGCAATCTGAAGGGCTCCAGTACTGTCACAGTGAATAGGAATAGGAGATGTGATCGGTACACCAAAGTCCTGTAGAATCGAACGCAGCCAAAGCACCTCCTGGACGGTAGAAGCCAACACACGAACCTCAGCCTCAGCACTAGACTTGGCAACAGTAGGCTATTTCTTGGTCTTCCAAACAATAAGAGAAGAGCCAAGAAAGATACAATAACTAGTGACAGAAACCCGATCATCGGGAGAACTGGCCAAGGTAGCATCAGAATAGGCCTGCAACTGAAGAGTGGACTGACGTGAGTAGAATAAACCACGAGATACAGTGCCACGAAGATATCGCAGTACCCGAATAAGATGAGCATAATGAACAGAAGTGGGTGCCGCAACGAACTGACTGAGAATGTGAACTACATGGGAAATGTCTGGACGGGTGACGGCTAAGTAGACCAAACTGCCAACCAAATGTCGATAGCGAGAAGGATCAGATAAGGGAATCCCATCAGAGGCACGAAGCTGCAAATGTAACTCCATCGGTGTAGCAGCAATACGGGTATCAGTCAAACCAGAGCGAGCAAGTAGGTCATGAGTATAACACTGCTGAGAGAGATGGTAACCATCAGGATGAGAAGTAATCTCGATACCCAAGAAGTAACGAAGTGGACCTAAATCAGTCATCAAGAAAGTCTCACATAACTTCTGCTTCATAAAGGTAATGTGAGCAGAGTCATCACCGGTAAGGATCATATCATCGACATATAGAAGAAGGATGGTCTGCCCACGAGAGAAAGAGTGAATGAAGACTGCTGGATCATGTATGCTCGGAGTGAAACCAGTAGCCTCAACTACTGTACTGAACCGCTCAAACCAGGCCCGTGGAGCCTGTTTGAGACCATAAAGAGCCCGGCGAAGATGACAAACAGACCCCGTAGGTAACCGAAGACCAGGGGGAGGAGTCATGTAAACCTCCTCCTTCAAGTCCCCATGAAGAAACGCGTTCTTCACATCAAGCTGATGAAGAACCCAACCACGAACAGCAGCAAAAGCAACCAAAGTACGCACAGTGTGTATGTGGGCTACTGGGGCAAAAGTCTCCTCATAGTCGCGGCCATACTCCTGCTGAAAGCCACGAGCAACCAAACGCGCTTTATAGCACTCGAGAGACCTATCAGAACGAGTCTTCACACGGTAGATCCAACGACAAGTGATAGGAACGGCATGAGAAGGAAGAGGAACAAGATCCCACGTATGAGTCCGAATCAAAGCATCAAGCTCCTCTGCCATGGCAGTCCGCCACTCAGGTAATCGAACTGCTTCCCTGTAGGTACCTAGCTCAAAGACATCTGAAACACTGGTGCTAGCAGAAGCAAAACGAACAGGGGGATGTAAAGTAGAGCGATCACGTAAAGAATAAGTGTGAGAGTGTACCTCAGGAGCTGGATCGATAGTAGGAGAGGTGTCAGAGATGACCGTCTGAGATGGAGGCTCGGTGGGATCCCGACGGTGGTATGTGAAATGAACAGGTGGGTGAGCAAGAGGAAGCAAGGGAGGAGGGGGAAGACACTACAGGAGACTCAGTAGATAAAGGAGGGGAAGACACTGCAGGAGACTCAGCAAATAAAGGAGGAGAGGAGTCAAGAGAGGAGTGAGAAAGAAACTCAGCAGAAGGATTGAATGATGGAGGAGAGGAAGACACAGGAGGAGTATGCTCAGCCGAAGGGGTAGGAAAAAGGAATGACAGAGGGACAGAGGGAGATGAGGACTCAGTGGAAGAAGGAGAGGCATAGAAAGGTGTGGACTCATCAAACGTGACATCACGGGAGATGCGAATACGACGAGTGACTGGATCATAACAACGATAGCCTTTATGATCAAGGCTATATCCTAGAAAAACACATGAAACAAACTGGGTTGTTAGCTTTGTTCACTCCCGAGGTGAAAGTAAAACAAAGCAGCGACAACCAAAAACACGAAGATGATCATAGCGGGGAGGTGACCCATGAAGACACTCACCTGGACTACGACCATTAAGGTGAGAGGAGGGTTGTAGGTTAATGAGATAAACGGCAGTGCTGACAGCTTCAGCCCAAAAATGAGGGGGAAGAAAAGCACCTAGAAGAAGAGCACGTGTCGTCTCTAAGATGTGACGATGCTTACGTTCAATGATCCCATTCTGAGGATGAGCCCCAGGACAAGATAACTGAGGTAATGTGCATTCAGAAGACAAAAAGGCACGAAAAACGTGAGAGGTGTACTCACCACCAGAGTCAGACCGAAATGTCTTAATAAAGGCAGAGAACTGGGTGTGGATCATAGTAGAAAAAGAGCGATAAATAGACAATAACTGGCTACGGTGAGGCATAAGATAAAGCCAGGTGAATCGAGTGTAGTCATCTATAAAAAAGAACATAATAGTGATGACCACCTTTAGAGACAAAAGGAGCGGGACCCCAAACATCAGAGTGAATAAGTTTGAAAGGAGCAGAAGTTTGAGACACACTCAAAGGATAAGGACGTTGGAGTTGCTTACCAAGTTTACATCCAAGACAGACGACATCGGGAAGGAGGAGAGACGACTCCTAAAAACGCCATGACGAACAAAGGGACGACATACGAGATGGACATAAGTGGCCAAGACGATGACGCCACTTATGATGAGACTGAACGCCAGTATAACAATGATGAACAGGTTCAGGTGATGATGGAAGACGAAGGGAATCCAACGCATAAACTCCATTTTGACGACGACCGGTTCCCAATCACCGTCCCCACTACGATCCCGCACGACCCGACACGAGATACGGTCAAAGATAACTTGACAATCATGATCAGTAAGCTGGCTAACAGATATAAGATTCATGGATAAACGAGGAACATGAGAGACTGAAGGAATTGAGAAATCACTAGAAGAGAAATGACCAGTGGAGGAAATAGGAAGAAGTGTGCCATCAGCAGTGCGAACACGGGTGACATGAGATGGTGAATGGGAATGGTGCAGATGGGTAGCATCAGGGGTCATGTGGAGAGAAGCACTAGAGTCAAGAAACCAGAGAGGACAGAGACTACCTGAAGCAGATGGAGTAACCTGAGTGGAAGTTGCATGTCCAGTAGAAGAGATGGAGTCTGTCAGATAGGACTGCTGGAACTGCCGAAACATAGCTAAAAACTGCTGATCTGCAGGAGACAGTGGAGTAGGAGAAGTCAGTGTATAGCGAGGTGTTGGAAGAAGAGGTGGAGCCGGTGAAGAAACAACAGGGCGAGCGACGTGTGGAAGCACAGAAAAAAATCGGGAAGCAGCAGGAGTACGGATCCCCCCTGTGGAGAAAACCCGGAGGCAAGTTCCTTCAGCACGAGCAACAATAGATCCAAAAACATCCATTTTGTTTTGTTTTGTTTTTTTATTTTTTTTTGTTTTTTTAAATAATAATAATAAATAAATAAAAAATTCACACGTTCAAAGTGGTCACCATCATGAACCTTGGTTGTCTACCACTTTGTGGCTAATAATAATAATATATATATATAATGGCGGGGTCTAGTTTTTCTTTTTGGGGCTTTTTTTTTTGGATGTGTAGAGAAATATATATGTATATATATATTTCAAATGAGGCGGGCCCAAGCAAAATGCTTTCTTGGAATGAGAAAGATGCTCTTCAATCTTTGTGTTGGAATGAGAAGGATGCTTGTCTGTCTTCTTGTTGTTTGGAAATATGCTCTTCTAGATTTTTGTGTTTTGAAAAAAAAAAAGCAGAGAACCTTGATTCCGGGAAGAAGCCTGAGTTTTGAGAAAAAATTTGGGTGGCATGCAATCTCAGTCTCTGATTTACCAACGAGTTTACAAGCAGTGTCGAGGATGACTTTGAACCAGTTTTTTTGAATGAGAAGTTTTGGAAAATGTAAAAGTTTGATTCCAAGGGAAGAGTGGAGAGAGGGTTGATGGCAACGGAGATGAAGTGGCCGACGTCGATGACTTGCAAGAGGATGGTGGGCGGCCCTTTTTTTTTGGGAAATGAGGGGCCGGTGATGAAGAAGCTTGCCGGTGACGGGGCTGCCGGTGATGAAGAAGAAGCTTGCCGGTGATGGGTCTGCCGGTGATGAAGAAGAAGCATGTCGGTGACGGGTTTACCGGTGACGGGGCTGCCGGTGGTGAAGAAGAGAGCACGGAATGAGGTGCTGAAGAAGAAATGGATGAGACAAGAGAAAGAGAGAGAGCTAGTGACGACGACGACGACCGAGGGTGGTGGCCGGAAAAACCTAAGCGTCTAATACCATGTTAGAAGAAGGGAGAGAGAGAGAATGGAACAAGTGTATATGCTTGAACACATTACATGAGTGACCCTTTGGGTCTACATATAGAATATGATAAGTATATATATACGTCTGTACATACATATACATGTATACATATATAGACAATACAACAATACATCTAACACCATCATCCTCTAAAAAACTTCAGGTATCTTCTCCTTTGACTTAATTAGAAAGAAAACTACCAAGTTTTGCATAATTTTAGTCAAATTGGCATACATACATGCATACATACATACATACATATATATACATCTACCTTCAAAGCCTTTCAGGTCTAGTAAGTTCAAAGGGAAACCAACACCTTTTGTGAAGTCATTGTACTCTCCCTCATCAATTTTTCCATGTCAGGCTACCTAGGATCCACATCCAGCATCTCCTTCATCATAATATAGAATGACATATATATATAATCCATCAAATGATCAATATGTGTGTGCATATATATATAAGCATGTTCATCACCTTCATTGCTTCAACCTTGGTAGAAACCACAGGACCATCATTCCGAAAACTCAAGAGGAAGGATATAACTTGCTCAACATCATTAAGAGATATTTGATTTCTTCTATGGTATACATATATTATACATATATATACATACATAATTGCAAGGTATTACATGCCTCATTGGGATCAAAATATGTATGAACTAGAAAATATTTCTTAGAAAAGAGAAAATTGCAAGGTCATTTAAAACATAATTGCAATTGAAAAAATCTAGATTAGTTAAGGTACAAGGAAACCAACGAAAATCTTCAGTTCAATCAAATTAGTTTGATAGACATTACAAATCTCAAGATAATCCAATAGAACAAAATTAAGCAATAAGAACATAAGATATTCTTCTTTTGTACAGGGCTCTCTTTTCTTTAATTGAAGGTAGTTTATCCATCTTTTCAAAAAAAAAATTCTAAATACAAATGACTTCATTCGAACTTAATTCATGCAAATCAAAGAAATCCAAGTACAAAGAACCAACAAGCAACATATCAATTCATCAAGTCAATCAAATTAGTTTGACAACAATTGCAATCCCTCACTCAATGTTAAGAAAAAAAAATTAAAAAATGAATACGATCCATTACAATCAACACCAAATCAGGTCATGCCTTAACAAGAGACTCACCAGCAATTCAAAGAAGCAACAAGTTCAGGAAGGCATTGTCCTGCCTGAGCTTCATAGAGAGATTTTGCAAAGCTAACTTAAAAAATGGATATAATCTACATGTGGTTGATTTAAACTGTCGCCTCTTCGAAGCTGCCTCTAAAAGGATAAATTGGTGTGGTATGCACATAACAATACAATAATGACAAATCAACTCTTATAAACTTGATTACTACTGAATATAGAAAGTTATATAACAATATTTTCTAAAATATAGATTATTTTCAACTTACAATGATTTGAATGTAAATTGTCATAATATACAGAAATATTGACATGAATCATAAGAGAAACTTGGTGAGGTGAGATCGGATTGTTGCGTTTTCCCATTCCAAACCTTCCCACCATTCTTTGTCAACGTGCACATACTTGAATTTATTATTGACAATGGATGATTTGAAAAGGAAGTTTCTTCAACTTTGGACATCCCATCAAAACAAGCGTAGACAAAACGGGGAAATCCAAAGGATCAGTGCTGAAGCTCACAAAGTTCAGCATGCCCCATAACCGCAAAGATAGTAGGCTAGGAAAGGTGGGAAGGCCTGATGAAGCTTGTTGCATCTGATCTACAGAGGTCAATCAATTCCTTCATTGTTGAACATCCTTGTACACTTAATGTCCTAAGGTATGGAAGATGCAAACCCCACGAAAGACTCCTCAGAGAATCACAATAACTAATGTAAAGAGATGTCAACCTCGGGAAGCATTCACTAGGTAATGTTTCTGCTGGCCAAGTGATTTCCTTGAGCTTTGCAAGACCAGTCAAATCGATATGATTTAGACTGACCCTACTGCCATTTATCAACAACTCCTTAAAGTCACAATCTTGAATTATTAACTGCATCAAACCCTCACCACCATGTTTGTTACTCAAGTCACAAAAATGGAGTTTAGGCATATGATGCATTCCTTGCATACTTAAATTCCAGGTTGGCAAATCTTTGAGAAGCCCAAGAGTCTTGACTGAGGTCACATGCATACCAATCGCTTTAACTCTTCTCTTCAATAAACTCAAATCATCTATTTCTAAACAATTATTTCCAAAAAGATCAAGCACTTGCAATTTGGGTAACCTTGATAATATAGACAACCCATGCTTTATTATTTTGGGCATGAAGTCCGTTCTACAAATGAAGTATTTTAATTCCTGTAGTTCTTCAAATTCAGGTGGAAATGACGAAATGTGTGTGTAGCTGATGTTGAGGTAGCGAAGATTGACTAGAACTCGAATTTCTTTTGAAAAATCAGAGATAGGTGCCCAAGATAGATTCAAGTATATGAGAGATGGCGTATGAGCAAAAATATTTAGGAAGCTATTATAGGACTGGCTGCGGGAGATATAAAATCGTGCATTAATAAATAGACTCTTAAGATTAGGATATCGAGGAGAAGTTGGTGCAATAGAAATTAGGTCTTTTTCATCGATATTTAGATAATTTAATAAGATTGTAACACTCCTCTGATTCATTCTGAAAAATATTCTTTCTGTCTCCTTCCAAGTACTTGCTTTCCACACCAAAGATTGACTTAGATCATCATCATCATTTGTACATATACTCCATTTGTTCTTTTTCTTCCCATACTCAGAGACAATCCATAGTGCCATATCACGAATCACATCATGTAATTTGACATAATCATCATCAGATCTAGACTCCAATTCCAACAAGCATGCTGCATTTAAGTTTCCAATGAGATTATATCCCTTGTCAAAAGATTCTCCAATGTTTCTAAAGTCATCAATCAATCCAATTCCAATCCAATACTCTATGAGATCAACCGTTCGAATGAATGAATCTTCAGGCCATTGAGCACAACATAAAAAACATTGTCGTAGAGTATCATCTGCCAAATTATCATAACTGAGCTTCAAAGTGCAAAACAATGATTCTTCAATATCTGTGACTGTCTTGACGTCCAAGTTAACTAATGACCTGAGCATGTCACGCCACTCTTCAGGTTTCTTCTTATTCGACATGGCTCCACCAATAACTTTAAGGGCAAGTGGTAAGCCTAAGCACTTCTCCATAACTTTCATTGCAATTTTTTTAATACCAGCATTGGAATTGATGGTCTCTTCATTTGCGTGTTGCTTGAAAAGATGCCATGCTTCTTCTCCATCCAAACATTCAACTTTGATCTTCTTGTCAGCTTTCATACGAGCACACACATCATCTTCTCTGGTTGTGAAGATCACCTTGTGCTTGCACCTTTGACCTCTATCTTCCCAGCTTTGGCTTTGATGGTGAGGAAGTGGAATACCAAGGGTTTCAGGAAGGTCCACTGCCTTCCACATATCATCTAATAGCATCAAAAAGTCCTTGTTCTTCAAAAACTCAAATATGTCACTCTTCTCAGAGTTAGAGGGCAATCCCAACCTTTTAGATATCTCCTTTTGAAGCTTCTCAAATTGAGGTTCTTTTGAAACCACCAGATAAATGACATGCTTGAACCCCATGTTGGCACCACCACCTTGTAATGAGTTATTGATTTCATTCAAGAGAGTTGTCTTTCCGACCCCTCCCATGCCCCAAATCCCCACCATTGATACATTGTCATCTGCCAAGTAACCATGAACTTTCTCAAGATTTAACTTGATAATCTTGCCCACAGCAATTGATGAAGTTGGGATCTCCCTAATTGCTCTTGGAGGTTGTGCCTCTGTTTTTTCTTTGAAAGCATCATATTCCGTCTTCAAGTTCTTGATCTCTTTGATTAACTTGATTGATCTTTGGCTAATCTTGTACTTGGCCCAACAATTGAGGGAACAACTTCCAACAAGACAACCTCTGTTGTTGTAGTCATCCTTCAATTGAATCATCATATTATATTTCTCACCGAGGTGTGCCTATTTGTGAGTGAGATTGATGAGAAATTAAATGACTCTAAAATGAATAAAAAACTAAGTGATGCTGAATGATTAAGATCTATATGCTAAATGATAAATTGAAGAGTTTTCACGTACATGGAATAAATGTTTGGAGAATAAATTGTATAGTTTTACACAAAGAGAACCCAATGCTTCTGTAAATATATAAATACCTAAATGATGAGTTTCCATATACTATGAATACCTAATTAGTTATGATCTTATAAACAAGCTAAATAAGTAAAAAATCCATGTAGAAGTTTGATCATGTTCTTCTGAATCATTATCGTGTGCATATATTACTGTATCTATTGAGTTGTTTGTGAGTGCCTATTACATTTATTTTCAAACAAAATGGTATGACATCTAGTTTATTTAGTGAAGCAATGGACCTACCCAAAGGTTCATTTTCTTTCCAATATCCTTATCTCACTAAAGAAAATTTGGTAGTTGGGTCTATTCAGATGAGAGCTATTATTAGTTCTTATGGAGTTAGAGAGATTATCATTAATTCTCAAAAAAAGCCTTTACCCACATCTCAATTAATTAAGGAGTGACAAAAGTTTTGTGGAGCTTAATGATAAATTAAATTAGTTGTAGCATTACTTTTAAAGATTTTTTTGAGTTACTTATAGGAGGAGAGTGAGGCGAGCTTATAAATTTTGAAAATATTGCAAAAGATGAGTAGCAGAGGAGTGTAATAGATGAAGAATTGGCAACTCTCCTTCAAATATGAAAGACAAATGAAGTAAAATGGGTTTTTAAAGGCTTAGAATATTCGAGTTAGCAAGTATTTCCAAGAAAATGGATTCACTAGATGCCCACATAGATATGCTCTCAAAGTCAAGGCATGAGAAAATTAAAATTTTTTTATTTGTTAACTCTATTGATAACCATTATATCTTCATGGAATTAATCCAAGTTTACGTAAAGATTTAAAGAAGCTTATGGGTCAAGAATTTGAAAAGATAGATATTAAGCTTATATTTTTTAGGAGTTTAAGTAAAATATATTGTTTATGAAAAATTCAAGATGATGAATTAATTTGTTGATGATTTATAAACTCACGAAATGTCAGCCAAGCAAAGGATCGGATGAAGAAGAGAAGATTGATTCTGAACTTTTCAAATGCATGCCTATGGAAAATCTAAGATGGTTGACTTGTAGAGAACTAGATATATAACCTTGTATCATTAGATTTGTGAGTGGCTATATCATATTTAGAAACCCTAACAACTATTTACATATAAACAAATCAGAGAATATTTTATTTCTAGAAGGTATACTTGATTGTGGGCTATGTTATTTATCTAAAACTAACAGTTCTGACTTGGTTTTGCAATTTACAAATCAAAAACTGACAGTCCTAATTTTCATTTTTATTTTTTTAAATTAAAAAAATTATGCAATATATAATGCCATAGAATTAATTTCTTTTGATACATCTTTTAATGTTTTTATTATAATATGTATAAAAATTTCTTATTAATAGCACAATATGTTATAAAAAATAAAATACAAAATGGTAATTAAAAACTAATAAATTAATAAATTAAAAATTAAAAAAATATGAAAGATTAAATTTAAAAAGCTAAGATTAAAAATGAAACCGCATACCATTCGATAAAGTCTCAAAAGTTTAGTTTGGTAAAATGCTATTGATATGTTAAATATCATCTGTTAGGGTTGTCAAAAATATATAGGTTGAATATTTATAAAAAAAATATTTAAAATTATTTGCAAATAATAATATTAAACAAATTATAAGAATTTATAGTCGTCAATTACAATATGCCCAAGCATGGAGCGAACGGGCCAAATAGGCCATATTCCCTTGGCTTTTTGCAAAGTGGTCACTGTTTATTTATAAATTGATATATGATATAAAAACATATATTTTAATATATTTATAAAAAACTTCGCTATTTGAAAATTAAAATATGTGGAATAAAAAATTTTATTTATAAGAAAACATTAGTAAAAATCTATTGTTTGGTCCTTTGATTTTTTGTAAATTGATATATATATATACATGGTATAAATTATAAAAACTATATATTTAAGAAACTATTTGTAGTAATATCTCATCTGTTCTATGACTTTTTACAAATTGGTATATGCATCATAAAAATTTATATTTATTAGGAAAATAATTGTAGAAATATTTATTTGGTTTTTTGAATTTTTACAAATTGGTATATATGGTATTAAAAAAAATTGTTTGGCTGGCATGACATTTTACTAGTTCTATTATGACTCCAACTAAAACCTAAACAACTCACTAGCCTTTGTTTTTGTCACCCCTAGAAAAAATTCTTGGTTCTATCGCTAACTATGATAGGTATATTTCATCATTTACTTGTTATGTTTATATTGTTTATATTGACACATAACAAAAAATAATAATAATAATGAATAATAGTGATAATAATGGGAATTTTATTTCTATGACAACATTTAGTGGTCATTAACTAGTTCTATTTTTATTGATAAAAATTGTCATCATAATAAAATAAAATATCAAGTAACAAAAAAATATTCGTGATAAAAAAAATGCGATGTTATTAATATATTGATAGTGATAACCTCTAGCAACAAATGAATTTATAACACTATCAATATATTAATAATGGTATATTGTGAAAGATACTAAATTGTTATAATTACAATTATATTAGTAAAACAAACAAAAGCTATTAAAATAAATTCAATTAATAGTATCAATTTATTTATTTATTATCATAAAAAAACCCTTATATTTGTGGTGAAATGATAGAGAGTCACAAAAAAATTTCATTAAATGTCTTAACTCTTTAGTAGTGTACTCAAAGTATGCTCGAAAAGGTGACTTTAGTTTTTGAATCTAAATTGATTTCAAATTGATTTCAAATTATTCTCCAACAATTTCTTCACATATGCTTTTTGTCCTTGACTAAGAGGGCAATTATTCTATTAGTAAAATTCTTGTCAATGATAGAGTTTTGTGTAAGCTATTTATTAATAATAATAATAAAAAGATTGTCAAGGAAGTAAACCTCCATTGGAGAATTCTCCGTTAGTATAAAACTCCACACACCCTAAAAGCCAAAAACTAACCCCTAGCATATTTTTTGGTCAACCCCAATCTCGGCCCGTACGACATGGTAGGAGAAGATCGAGGGATTAGGGTTGGAGAAGATAGGGTCGGGAGTTGGTTTTATGGTTGGAGTTTCATAGCGGATCCAAAAATAACGTGGCAACATGTGGAAGTCCTTTGATTTTTGAGTGATTTTATAATTTTAAATAATTTTATTTTTAAAAATTTTAATATTTTTTAAAACTCTTTTTATAATTTTTAATAGCTTTTATAATTTTTTTTAATATTTTTAATAACATGTTAATAATTTTTCATTAATATTTTATGCAGCGTTAGCGGAATTAGATGAAGAAACTGACGGTAATTTGGTAGAGGGATCTAATTTTCCCAATTGAAAAATAGAGAGATCAAATTAATAATTTTTGTAATAGAGGGACCAAAAGGATGGAGTAATTATAAATAGATAGACTATTTTTAGAGTTTTTTTCCATTAAAAGTTCAATTAACATATATAAAAATTTTATCATTAAAAATCCCTAAAATAACTTTTTCTACTTTTTAACTATGTGGAGAAATATAAAATTATGCAGAGACAAGAACATGTAGAAAAACTAGCTGGTTAGACGGGAGAGGGAAAAAGTAAAAATAAAGTCACATATAGGGCACCATCTTTTGACATTTAACCATATATATTGATAGACCCTAATGATGAGTGGGCTTATAAAAAGTGTATAATTAGTCATGAAGGGTGATGCAATGTATCATATGAGTTAACAAACTTGTTTTAATTATATCAAATCTATTTTTGAAGAATACGCATGGGAAAAATAAACAATTTAACTATTGCAATATGGTCATATAAAGACAAAAGTCATACCTTGTCAAGCCATCTTTGAACTGGAGGTGTGAGTTGGTTTTCTAGTCCCTATTGGCCTCTTCCTGAGTGTGGAGGACACAATTCACCTTGGCTTTCAGATCTTCCAATTCATTCTCCACATCAGCCAACAATTTGCTTGTGCTTGTAATAATGTAACCAAGTTTTTCTTGGACAGCAGGGGTTCTGCATGCAAGTACACAGCGCCCCAACAATGTGTTCTACAATGTCCATCATATTTCTCACAACTTAACCTCACTAATTATTATTTGATTTTTTGAATGATGAGAATATGATCATGAACTTCAACATTGAGAATGAGCCTTATATTTATAGTCTGCCACCAAAAAAATGAAAAAGAAAAAAGAATTTTTCATAATGATACTTTGCTTTTAAAATTAATTAATTTTTATTTTTATTGTATTAAAATGTTTAAATTGATTCCCGTATGTTGCATTTTTCTCATGTTGGTAGTATATAGTATATACAGGGTTGCTATTTGACATCAGATCTAAAATGCATAATTATTTTTATTTATTTATTTCAATTTGATTGGTTTTTCTAGTTTTTAGAAAACTTAGAAGATGCTAAAATAATAAAATCCATCACATTATATCACCCCATCCATTTATATATGCTAAATTAGTTGTTGATTTGGAAAATTTCAATGAAAACAATAACATGTTCTTCATTCTATGTTAAGTGAAAATTATATTAAAAATTCTAAAAATACAAGGGAAAACAATTAAATACGTGATCGAATATTTTAAAATTATACATATGAAATAAAGGAAAAATAAAAAGAAAGTAAAAAGCATCTTATCTCAAGATGGCTTTCAATCGTTTTTGGTGCAATATAGAGTTAAAGGAACAAATGCTTTGCTCTTTTGTTGCAATGAAGAAAAGAACCATGGCAGAGTTTGTAAACCAAAAAGCAAAAAAAAATGAGCATGAGTTCCTTTCTTTGGTGCTTAATGTAATTATCAACTGTGGATACTCATGTATATATAGAATAGTTGCTCTCTCTATAAAAATTAATTAATGGTTCTTTTCTTCATTATTTTTCCTTTTTGTATCTTATTACTTGCTTTATTTTTCATCCATCTTCCATTAGACGTCAACTTTGATTATGTATGGTTTAATTAATTAGCTTTTGGTTATTACAAAAGTAGAATTCACATCATATGTTCATATATATGATACTAACAACAAGAAGAGTGTGGCGTCAACTATGACGAAAAAGAGCTTTACGAGGCTCTACACATGAATATATAATGCTGTGGTTTTGCTCCAAATCAGCCTCAGCCTTATAGGTTTATCGCACGTAAAAGCGCCTCCCTGCAGTGAGTGGCAAATTATGAATAATTTGATCCCGTTTGCCATGAGGCTAGATTCCACAACATTCCAACAAATATAAATAACGTGAGGTTTTATGGTGTGAAAAGAAGTGATTTTGCACGGCAGTGTATGCACAATATTAGTAAAAAGTACTATAAGATTTAGAAATTTGACCTTGGGTATGCTCATTCACTATTTTCGTAACATTTCACTACTACCAAGTAGTGATTCTTGGGCTCTCTTCTTGTTTGCATATGATGTTCCAGATAATTTTTATTTTAATGTAAATCCCAACCATTTCCCTCAATGTGGACTTTCAGTCACAAATGTAAATGGTATTTGGATTCGTTCCACCAGAAGCAATTAATGTAAGCTATGAAAGGAAACGAACAATGAGACCAATGTTTCAGCGCTTGCCACTAATGAAACCAAGTTATGAATGAAGAAATGAATGTGTGTTCATTAGAGGTGAAACCAACCCATGCTCAGTACTGAGAAGAATGTCATGAGTAAGGAGCATATACATATAAAGTATGCATAGTATAAGTACAAAGTAATATATTACTCTAACATGCTCCCTCAAACTCACGGTGTCGTAAACGAGGTTTTGCCAACCTAAAAGCAGAGGCGGAGGCAGTATGTGCCTTGGCTGAAAGATCGACAAGGCGTGGCGTGGCAGAGCGACATAAGGAGGAGTGCTATCTATGCCAAACAAGATAATGGTAGCGAGCAAGTATGAAGAAGCGACCTCAAGATGGTTTGTACATTCATGAAAATCACGGGGGTTGTGACGAATTTTAATGGCGCTCCTAGTTGTCCGCATGATGTATATAGGAGTAAGGCTAGAGCGAGGCGGTGAGCACCAAAGTCCGGGTCGAAAATTTGTCCTGACAAGGGGAAAGAACGTCTAGCGATGGCGCGAAGACCATGGCACATACTCAACCTCAGTGATGAAGAGCAACAATGGATTGTTTCTTGCTTTTCAAGAGATAAGAGAGATCTCCAGAGAAAATCTGAGGAAACCATGGTGGGAATGTCTGCTCGGAGGCGTCACATTCCAATGGAAAGCATCACAATAGGCAGCCTTATCTCGAGAGAGGAAGGCGTGGCAAAGAGAAAATAGGAGGCGAGATATGGTACCCGCGTGAATGTGCGAGAACTACGTAAAAGGGTTGCATAATGGTGAGTGAGTGAGGGCACTCTCCACAAATTAACTTCAGAACCGAACAACATATGCAATATCGAGGCGAGTAGCCGGTCAGGATAAGGCAAAGGCACCAGCAGCAAGTCGCAGGATAACTAGTATTACCAGAATCAAGCGGAGGCTCACCATGTCGGAAGAGAGGAGAGGTCGGTGATGTAGCTATATAAGGAGTAGAGAGGTCGCGGGGATGTTGAGTGATATCGGCTCTAGGTGCGAAGGGTGTCAAATATATACTTACATTGAGACACCAAAACCAGCCTACCCAAACAGGAATAAGCAACATCGAGACCCAAAAAGTAATAGAAGAGGGCCAAGATCTTTACTAAACCCCGAAACTCGGGTGTGTAGCTATGTTGTTTCAAAGAAAGAGCGATATCAACATCGTCATCGATTAACCACTTATGTGTCGACATAAAGAGAGAGAATAGTGATGCGCTCAGTGCGCCGAGGTGAGGGCATGAATCATGAGGCCTCTCGGTGGAGGCGGGAGTGGAGAACCACTGCTTCTTGAGAAATGCGGCTCTCAAACCAGGGCCACGAGACTTGTTTGAGACTAATAGATAGCCTCGAGTGAAGATGGCCCGAACATCTCTGGGAGAGGATGAGGAGAAGCGAGGAGGAGTCAAGTATCAAGCATCCTAGGAGGATCTCCATATAAGAAGGCATTGGTGGCGTTTAGCCCGATGAGATTGGGCGTTAATGACGTGATAACGAAAGAAGATGGTGCACTGTGAGCAACGGCAGCACCCAGAGTGTCTCCTCATAAAGAATGCATACTCTTGAGTCGAAAACCCACGAGCAATAAGGCTGGCGTTTGCTGGCGCAATATTACCATCGACGCACGGATGCTTAACTCGATGAGACCCTGGCGACCCAGTACGATAGGAAGTAACACTGGATGGAAGAGGAACGGGATCCCATGTATGCATCATGTTGAAGAGCATCAAGTTTCTCTAACATAGCACGGCACTGCCACTTTCAGGGATGTTTCGTACAGCCTCACGTTAAAGAGTGCTGCTCCAAGATGCACGTAGTAAATAGTCACAAGAAGGCTTGGAAATCGGAGAGTATGTGATGAGAGAGAGGCGTGAGTGGTAGTGGGTGGGCGGCAAGGATGATCCTAGGTAACAACGAAATAACATGAGCATGTTCGAGGGATGGAGTGGTGGAGAGAGGAGGCAGTGCAGGTGGTCGATGCACACCCGGAGGAGAGTGAGGAATAGAGGAAAGTATCTGAGAGCGTCACCAGGCACTGTAATAAGCGAGTGGTGGTGATGCTGGGAAGAACTATGGAGAGAGAGAAGGGGATGCAATAGCGAGAAAGGCTGAAGAAAGGAATGATTTGGAAAAGGATGAAGAGAAATGAGGGTATCTTCAAGAAAAGTTACGTATGACGGAGATTGAAGGCAGCGTGTGAGGTATGGGATCATAACTGCTTGATAGCCATTGTGTGTCGAGGTGTATCCACGAGAAAATGCACGTGGCCGGAGCGTAGAAAGTTTGTTTCTCTCTCGGCCGGTGGAAAGCGAAAAGAACAAAACAAAGTGCAACTGCAAGCGTGCGAAGATGACCACGGGAGGGAGGAAATGGACTCTGACGGCTCATAAAGGTGTAAGACTAGAGAGTGGGAGGTGAGAGTGCGGTTGGTAAGATGAGATGGATATGAGAATGGCTTTGGCGAAAGGATTGAAAAGGGACGAGAAGAGGCAGAGGGTGCTTGCAGCGATGTGTATCGAGGGATATGGCGATATTTGTGCTAGGCGACACCGTGCAGGCGGTGTATAAAGATGGGACTGCTTGAGGAAAAGTACCTTGAGTGGACAATAATGTAGGAAAAGGATGTAGAGAGATACTCGTAAGCCCCCGCCGGAGTGAAAATCTTAATGCGTTTACCAAGTCGAATATACTACCATTTGTGTGCAAATTGAGGAGTAAATGGTAAAAACCTACGATACGGGATCACATTAAATAAAAGCAAGTATAACAGAAAAATCATCAGCGAAAGATATGTAATAAAGAACCTACCAGAGAGGAGAATGGTGCATGACTGACACCAGCGGAATGAACTAAGATCAAAAGTAGATTCGAGGAAATAGATTCTAAGTGAAGAGAGAAAGGAAGGCGTTGGGTTTAAGCGGGTTTGGACAACCCATACTGAGGATGTAAAGGGAAGAAAGAAAGCGAGGAACCAAGATTGCAGACTTGTAGAGTTTAGCGCGAGAACTAGACAAGTGATGACCAAGCCTGTATGTGACTGTGATCAGCAGCATACAAAGACAACGATGTTAGAAGATGGAGGAGCAAAGAAGATGAAGAGGTCTAAATGTTGAAATGAGGCGCAACTCTACGCATGCCCCGATCCTGCGTAGCTAGAAAATAGTCCGTCGCAGTGCTGAAAATGAGAGAAGAAAAGGGTGAGTGTGAGACCAGCGGTCAGGTGGTGACTAACGTGAGAAAGGTGCTGGGGAGCTGGGCCGAGCGACATGATGGACGTGAGGAATGCTCGAAAAGTGGTGAGTGAGGCTGCCACACTACACTTAACGGGATGAAGGAAACCCTATGTCGGCGCTCAAATACTAGAAAGGTATGAGGCGTAGTAATAGGAGACTGGGCTGGAGGCCATCGGCAATCATGTGATGAGTAGCATCGGAATCTAAAATCAGGGAGGAGGAGGAAGACATACGAAGAGCGACAAACATAGTAGAGGAAGTGCTGAAGGGGCAGCAGCGGCACGCATGGTTTCTGTGCATGTGGGTGACGCTACTGAGAAAGAAGATCAACAAAGGAGGAGAATGAGAAGGCATTTGGAGCGAGGAAGCGACATGAGGGAGAGGAGAGGGTCGAGGGAGGGAGGCGCATGATGGGTGTGTTGTTGCGTGCGTTTGCAGGCTTCAGGAGCGATTCTTCGTATGACGAGGCGCTTGCAATAATAATGAGATAACAAAAGGCGAAGAGTGGTTGATGGAAAGCGAGGCGATGACGCGGAAAGGGCGGAGGAGATACTCTGAGTGTAACGTGGAAGGTCCGCAGTGGGAGGCGTGCGCAGGGAGTAACAGCTGATAGTAATGTCTTGAGGACAGAGTTTCTTGGAGTAATCACACTACGAATGATATGCGTCAAATGATGGAAGAGGGTCTCTCGATTAAAGCGTGGCCTGCGGAGAACAACCTCAAAATGTCGGATGAAGGCGCGTCTATATAAATTGATGCTCTGCATGCTGCGAGGGCGAGTCACGAGATTTGCAATATATGCATGTTAGGCGAGTGAGACTCCTCAATGAATCGATACGACACGCGGACCCAGGTCGGTCGTTGACATATTGCTGACGGATCACTCACGTTGCTTGAATGCTGAGTAAGATCTGAAGCGGCTGCCATCTCTGCCAGCGGGCTGGAATGCTCGAAACATATAGCTAAGTGTTCCCATTTAGCGGCGGTGGGAAGGTGTTCAATTTCACATCGCAGACATCAGTCTCACAAGACTAGCGAGATATTGGTCAGTATTCGAGCATATCGGCAAGTGTCGAGAAGCATGAGTGGGCCAGTTTGGGATTAAACAAATCCTACTCAAGTAATGCAATGCGAGCGGTAGTAGTAAATCCATTCGATGGTTGGAGCGTTTAATTTGGCATCCGTGAGAGATAGAAAATGTGGAAGATGGTGCCTAATATAACATATATATATATATGAAGATACGAGATATATAAAATATACAAATATATATAATAATAGATACTACTTTAAAGAGTGGAGAGTTGTTTGAAGGAGACGGTTAAATTGACATGGGGACTTGATCTTGCGGAAAAGTAGAATGGTTTTGATTGTATTATATATAATCCTTACCTATGGGATAATATACGTATACATCTCGTGAGAGGAATAAAGCGAGAGGTGAAAACAGGGGAAAATGCCAAGGGGCTTGGGAGCTTGATATCTTTTGAAAGTTGTCTTTGTCTCTTGATTGGCTCTTGTTGGTCCCTACTGTGGTGCATGTTTGTCGGTGAGAGCATGGGAGCCTCATCGTCGGGTGATCGGCGGCGAGGCTCGTATGAGTTGGGAGTTGTCGATAACTCTTGGGTTGGTTTGGTTGTGAGGAGGATTAATTGGAGAATAATTCGTGGGTTGTGTGTGGTTTGTTGTTCGTTGGAGCTAAGCGTGTGGGAGGGCTAACAAAGACTTAACAAGCGCGTAAAAGCTAGCGAAACAGCGGGACATTGGCAGTGGTTTACGTTTTGGTGAATTGGCTGGTGAAGAAGAAGGGTGGCCACAAAGAGCGACAAAGCCAATGGAGGCTAACAAAGCTAATAAGCTTGGCGGAGCAAACAAAGGCTCTGCGGGGGTAATGAAGACTGATGGAAAAGAATTCGTGAGACAAAGCTCGTTGGAGGTTAACAAAATGGCGAGAGTGGCCGCTTGTCGATACCATTATAGACAAAGTATGAATGAAGAAATGATTATGTTGTTCGTTAGGTGAAACCAACTATATAAATACAGAAGAATGATAGATGATGAGTGTATATGTATACTTAATACATGTGA
>NC_052483.1:6291050-6334569 GCF_009730915.1 Dioscorea cayenensis subsp. rotundata
TTTTTATGTACAAGGAGAGTGAGCTGCAGCATATACAAAAGCGTATTATTATAGAATTACAAAACATTACAAGGTGCATAAAATTAAAATAAGAAAATTATAATCTGTGATTAAAAACATTTTAATATATAGAATAAATTCAATAACAAAGTCATCAGTGGCGAGGTATTTGCAATATAAAAGTGTGAGGATCACTGATTTTAATTAGATATCTGGGTTCTTCTTTCCACTGCCTTTGCACTAGGTTCAACGCAGAAAAGCATGCTGATCACAAATCAATTTTTGTATATATTTCGTGATAATTACGGGTTCATGACTCCTTATTAGGACAAGCCCCTATATAATTACCCCTGCATAATGTCATGGAACCTCCGACAAGAAACAAGCGTGAATGAGAAGTAACCGAGTGCAAACATATCAATATTACACTTTAAAGATGCATGTAAACACATGATCATAGACAAAAGTAAGAGAGTTATTCTCTCTAAGTAGATTAATAAAGAGATGAAAGAGCTATTCTTATCATGCTCTTCAAAATGCTTGACTCGATGCTCTTAGTTCCTTCACTAAAAGTATGCCTGACGAACCTTTTGGCTTTGTGTACGCGCCCTCTTCAATCTTTCTTTATGTTAGTTTATGTCTTGACACTTCGCTTCGGCTTCAAGCCAGGCCACTCTTTATATATGGCCAGCTGCACGCATTTGTCATACCAAAACTTGGCTCTTTGTGCTTTGTAAAATCTCCACTCTTTGACTCAGGAAACTCCTCACGCCTTTGACTTTCCGTGTTCTAAACTCTCAGAGTTGCATTTGTCAGCCAGTATTGAGGTATTTAGGTCTTAACTCTTCAATGCTTTTGAGCCTCGACCATTGGAATAAGTCATAAAATATGGTTGCGTTTCATTAACTTGATAATTTTGACTTGCTTTTAAAACGGATCTCAAACTCATTCTTTCGAAGAGACTCTCATAATGGCTTTCAGGGGAAAAGTTTTGCCAACCCAACTTTTTCAATGAGTGTTGATTTAAAAGACTGGTGAAAAATTTTATTCTATTTTTATTCCTTCCTTTCATTCATGAAATTTTCATTTCTTTTTACTCTTCCTTTTCATTTCAAGAAAAGATCACCTCTTTTCACCCTAACGAGTGTCAAAAGACTTCCAAGCTTAGCTTCAAGTAAATCTTCGCCAACCCTTTCTTTTAATGAGTGTCTGACAAGATATGTGAACTTTTCACTCCCTTTTCTCTCTCTCTTCCTTTCACTTTATACTCTTCCTTCACGCTACTCCAATGAGTGTCAAAAGACCCTCACAAGAGCTTAATGAGAGGATTTGATGATTTCTCTTTACCCAAGAATGTCAGACTTCGCAGGAATGAGAGAAATTCATGAAAATTCTCTCACTACCCCAAGAAAGTCAAGACTTGTCGGTGGAATGAGAGAATTTATAGGGTAACCTCGCTACTCCCAAGAAAGTCAAGCTTTATGGTGGAATGCAGAGAAATTTTCACAGAAATTCTCATATCCCAAGAAAGTCAAAACTTCACAGGAATGAGAGAAAATCTTATAGAAATTCTAATTACACCAAGAAAGTCAAAAAACTCAAGGTGGAAATGAGAGAAATTTACAGAAATTCTCGCTACCCAAGAAATTCAAAAACATCAAGGTGGAATGAGAGAAATTTCATAGAGACCTTGCAAAAATAAAATTACCAAAATACCGTCACTCAAATTCATCATTTACTCTCATTTTTACTCTCCTAACCCATCCTTTCATTTTCCCATATTTTTCCTTTCTTCTCTTATTTTACTCAATTCTTCCATATCCTTTTTCATATTTTTCTTTCTCATCTAACTCACCTTCCATTTTTCCATATTTTTCTTCTTCTTTCTTTTTGTTTTAAAACTCAATCTTCTTTTTCCCATCTTTTTCTTTTCTTTCTACTCTCCTTTCACTCATCGTCTCTATCACTCATCCCTCATCTCATATTTTCTTTTTATCCTTCATTTTTCCCTTTTTATCCGCTTTTTCCCTCCTCATTCTTTTTCTGTCCTTCATTTCTTCATCTCATCTCCTTTTTACGCATCCTTCATTTTTAGCAACATCCGGATCACCTCACACTACTGTGAATCGGGCATGGGCAGTATCGACATTGATTATTCAATCGCTTGTTTGTAGTCTTCTCCCAGTTCCGGCAGTCTCAGCCTTCTCTTTATCGATCCTGCTCCCTGCTCGTCTCCGGGGCCTAACCATGCTGCTCGCCCTATTGAGATGAGCGTGTAGTGGATCGGGATGGAACCCGACTCACCCTCCCCTATACATTTCAACATTTCTTTTGATACCTCCAAGATTTTCGCCGAGCGATGGTCACTAACACCAAACAAAGCATTGCCAATATGTTTCAAACCCGAGTAACGAGTTAGGCAAAATATGGCAGCCTTAATCGATCAATGCTTTTTATCGACCGATTAGTAATCCATTGCTCTCATTACTATGCCCGTTGACATGACTGCAAGCAATGGCGAACATTGCAGAGCATCAGCCCCGGGCTCGGCGATGTAGTGGAATAGGGATCGACGAACCCCGGAGGTGCGGCTAAGAGACCACAAGGCGCGCCTTTTGCAGAGAGACGTAACTCCGACGAGCCGAATGAAGCTCGGATGGTTTTAGGTAAGAGCTTGTGGTCGAGAGAATTCGACTCAATGGCCATATGGCTCGCTGAAGTCTTCATCGGTGGCTCGGAGGAAATAGACGATCTTCCGTCCATAAAGATAGATGACAAGGTGCGTAATCAAGATGCTAATCACCCATCAACAACAATGTCTTCTAGATTGAATCTTCTCGTGAAGCATCACAACCTCGCCGCTTTCACCGCCACACACGTCCCCTCGAGATGCTCATAGGTTTTCTTGGAGTCATACTACCCTCTTGATCACAAAGATCATGGAAAGAGAGACAAGCCCCTCTCTTTTTAAACTTTATCTGATTGAAGAATTTTTGAGAGCTTGAAATCTTTGGAAAGTCAATGAGACGGCAACGATGACGGTGGCTGCACGGATATAAATTAGATCACCGACCAACCTCGCCAGATCCTCGCTATCAACTCCGGTCCCAACGATGCCTCATTTCTCTTTTCTCCTCTATATTTCTAGCTCACTCGACTCATATTCTATGCGCGCCTCGCTGGTTGAAGGAGAGAGAGCACGAATTCTCTCCAATGGGAAGAGAGCGTTTAGCACGAGATAAAGAAAAGAATACTGAAAAGAGAAGAAATGAACGGATGCTAAGTTTGTAGATTATGGTTGCATGCACGCAGCATGGGCTTTTTCTTTAAAATGCATGGAAAGCAATTACATATATATATTTTTTAGAGAAAAAGATTCATGATAATGCATGTACATGCATGCATAAAAAAGAAATTATATATATTCTTTTTAGAAAGAGAAAGGAATGTGCATCGACAGCATCTATTTCTCTTTTAAATGTATGAAAAATTATATATATGCATGTATTCTTCTTTGAATGCATACAAAGATGTGAAAACGCAAGGCAAGGATTACACAATAATGGATCTTTTTAAAGAAACATAGTACCTCTCTCTCTGTTTGCTATCTCAACCCGATCGCTTCCTTTCTTTTTGTCTCGTCCAACGTTGTTTTGTCTTCTTTCTTCTCTCTATCTTCTTCTCTCTCTCTCTTCCCCCTATTTTCTCTCCGCTCTCCTCTCTCTTCTCTTTCTTCTCACTTTTCTTCTTCTCCTTCTTCCTTCTCTCTTCTCTAGCATCCTGCTCCCCCAAAAATCCTCAACACCTGAAAGAAATCCTCACGTGAGAATTCTCAAAAATTTAAATTCAAATCAATTCTTTATCCCTTCTTCTTCTGAATTCTAATTTTTTAAAAACTTCGAACTCCCTCTTTTCCTCCTCTTTTATTCATTTTCATTTTTCTTTTTAAATATATATTATATTTTAATAATAAATTCCTAATGGAATTAGGGAATTAAAAAGAAAAAACCATATAAACAAATGGCTCCCCTGTAGCTTCCTCACACACAATAGTTGAGGGAGGAAGGCACAAGTACTTTCAAACTTCAAAAATTTTCAAAATTTGACTCTTGAGATAATCTTTGTAAATCCCATATTGAATGATATTTTTGCCTCTAATTTGCCTAATTTATAAACTTTTCTTTCTTCTCAACCAAAAACTTTGACTTCATGTGCCTTCTTCCTCTACTTTTTATAGAATTTTCTTCCTGCTTTTCTCTTTCTACTTTCTTTTCTTTTTTGTTTGTTTGTTTGTTTTTAGTTTGTCTGACTTCAAACATGATTTCTGACCCATCCAACCTCAGAGAAAAATAATCTATGTGTCTAAATAAAAAATTCATGAGTACCAGGAAAGATTTGGCCACCTGATCATAAACTTAAAGATCAACAATGGAGACCGCGAATGTTTAACAAAAATTTGACTTGAACTTATGAATTTCTATGAGAGGTAAATGGACTCTCAACCTCAATCTCCGCTGCTGCTCATATTGACTATTGTCATGTGTTTATGATGTGGTCAATTTCACGACGTATCGAGAGCTCGATCCGGATACTCCGATGAGCTACTTGATCAAAAATAGCTTTTTCTATAAAAACCGCAGAATTCTGCTCTTCCAACTTATTTCTCGATTGTTTTGTCGCTCTTTTGTTTCTGTGTTTGTTGACCTTTTTCTTCTGACTACTGATCTTATAGTTTTCTTATAGGATTTGTATGTAATCTCTCAGAGCTTAAATTTACAAGCATCATTTCAAAAATTCATAGAATCATATCTTTATTAGATTTTGACAAAGAAAACAATGTGATGAAATTTGTACTTTGCCTCAAGAAGCTATATATCATGCTTGACCAACCTCGCTCAAACAAGAGCACTGGACGCTCCATACAGACAAACACAACCCTTTTCTTATTTTTACAACATGCTTTTTATTCAAATGGAGAAAAAGAGAAACAATAATGGGATTCGTGATTTGCCTCTTGAGAAGCATATATTATGCTTCACCAATCGCTTTCTCAAACAAGAGCACTCGGATCGCTCCATTACAGACAAACACAAACCTTTTCTTTTTCTTTTTATTTCTTCTTATTTTTTTTTGTTGTTTTAGCATTTTTATATCATGCATCACATGTACATCATGGATAATATTTTTCAAAAAGCTGCGATTGATAGGGGTGGCATAGGTCTTCTTCCATCGAAGCATCGACTCAGTCAGAGCAAGCTCCTCCCTTCAGAGTGACTCTATAATATATCTGCACTTGCCAATTTGACTTAAATTTGCCCCCAAAGATGCTTGTTGGTGATGATTGGTCTTCTTAACACCCATACACCATCTCCTTTTCTCGAAAGTTCGAACACGAGCCATCTTATTGTAAGCTCAAGCCATCCTTGCTTTGTCAGACTTCTAAGATTCTCGCTGGGCCTTTAGCCTTCTTTCATCTAAAGCATCAAGCCTCATCCAAATGCAAGTCTAACTCTATCTTCATTTGTGAGTTCATTTTGTAAGGCAATTCTTAAAGATGGAATTTGGACATCAAGTGGAAGAACAGCTTCTGTACCAAAAACCAATGAGCATGGTGTTGATTCGAGCTTGGTGTCTCGAGCAGCATAGTTGGTCCGATGATGCCCATAAAACTTCAGGAAGCTCTTTCGTGCAATCCTTTTAATTTTCAAACTACTTTCTTCAACAATTTGATAGTGTTTTATTGAATGTTTCAGAAGACCATTTGTTTCGTAGCATTATAGATAAAGGAATACCTCCAATCTATTTTGTGATGTCAGAGCAAACCTTCCAACCTTGAAACTTTGAATACCGCCGCTGTCGAGATGATCCTCTCGAGGTGTTCCAAATTTGAGTATAGCACATGGTCTTTGAAAAATTTGATGATATTCTCCGCCTTTACTTCTTTTAAAGGAATGGCTTCCGCCCATCGTGAAAAATAATCAGTGGCAGCTAATATAAAGCGATGCCCTCTTGATGATGGAGGCTCAATATGGACTATCACATCGTGCCCCCACATCTTGAGAGGCCATGAAGAGATCTGTAGGTGTAAAAGGATCGGTGTTGATGAACGAAACTCCCCAGCTGGCTTGGTATAGTTTGCAAATCTGTCTCTGCATATTGTAGACAATCGTTAATTATGCTCGCCAATAGTACCCAATATGTTTAATCTTCAACCGATCTTTGTCCCGAATCGTGAGCTCCATAAATACCAAAATGGACCTCATGCAAGACTTCTTCGCACTTCTCCTCGAGAGACATCTTAGCAGTGAGTTGATCATATGATCTTCAGTAGAGAACATCATTAACAAGGGTAAACCTCTTCACCCTTTTCTTTAATCAGAGAGTCTCGAGACTTTTCATCCTGGGAGTCGCTTCATACTTCAAGTATTTAATAAAAGGCTCTCTCCAATCATCTTTTTAACCACTCGCTGTAATCTCTTCTTTTCCGAGCTTTCGCTTTCTAATTCTTCATCAAAAGCACTGAACTCAATACTCGCCTATTTCTGATGGCGACTTGGATATCCTTCTTGATCCGGATCAGCCCGAAACTCTTTGCCAATTTGGCTAAACTATCTCGCTTCCATTAATCGACCTGAAACCTCTCCAGACTTTTAACATTAGGAATTCTGCTTCACAATTCAATAACTTCGATGATATCAAGGAGTTCTCGCTATGAGTCTTGAAACTTCCTTCAACTTGATTTATAATGAGTTGTGAATCGCCATATATACAAGCTTTTGAACCCCTATACATCGACCGCTTAGCTCTAATCCAGAAATAAGAGCTTCATATTCTGCTTCATTGTTAGTACACAGCTTCGACAAAGAAAGAGAGTATCTCAAGCATATCACCATCAGGAGAAATAAAAATAAGTCCAATACCAGCTCTGACTTGAGGAATTTTGGGTCTAGTTTGAAAGGCTCAGATCAAGAAGCTCCATCGAGTACATCTCGCCAACATTGTTTTCCCTCTTCAATTGCCAAAGTCTCTTCATTAGGGAGACTCTACATCTCAAGGAGATTCATCGGGCAAAGGATGCGCAGCTGAAGAAACCGCTCATGCTCGACCTTTGATCGCTTTTAGTGGAGCGTGGTTATGTCAAACTCCATGAGTATCAATGCCCATTTCGCTAATATTCCAAAGCAGTAGTGGTCTAGTCATCAAATACTTGAGTGGGTCTATTCTTGAGATAAGAATAACTTTATGTGAGAGCAAATGATGCCAAAGCTTTCTACTACAAAACACCAAGGAGAGCATGGCTTCTATTGGTGTATATTTGTTTTCAAAGACCCACCAACATCTCTACTAAGTTAGTATAGGGCATTCTCCTTCCCTCTATTCATTCCTCTTGGGCTAATAAGCTCCAAGGGATCCATCCAAGGCTGTCTCAGATAAAATCAATGGCTTTCTTCAATCATGCCGCTAAAAGTGCGGTAATTCAAGAAGTAGCTCTTGACTTTCTTCAAAAGCAGCAGCATTCATTGTCCCACTTAAAAGGAGCATCCTTTTTCACCACCTTTTGAGAACAAATGCCTTGCACCTGTCTCGAAAGATTACGATGAATCTTCGATATAAGAGAGTCGTCCCTTGAAAGGACCTCACCGCTTCAATGTCTTCGAGGTGTTTCTATGATTACCTTAATTTTTGAGGGATCAACTCTAATCCCTCGGTGCCTCACGATCGAATCCAAGGAATTTTCCGTACATACCCTCAAATGCACATTTCATAGTGTTCATCTTCGTTATATTTTCTAATACGATCGAACACCGCTCTAAGTCATTAAGGTGTTGATCTTTGATCATAGTCTCACCACTCACAATCGCTTCACATAGCACTCCACGACTCAGGTGAATCAAATCATCAAAAATCTTCGTCATAGCTCTTTGATATGTTACCCCTGCATTCTTTAGTCCAAACGGCATAACTTAGGCCATCTTGATTTGCTTGTACCCAAAGAAACCATCCATGAAAGAGAAGCATCTCATAAGAGGAAGTGTTATCAATCATGCATCTCCATAACGTAGTTTAAAAATCATCTTTGGGACATGCTTTGTTTAAGTCCCTCAAGTCCACACTATATTCCGATTTGCCTATTCTTCTTCTTTTTGATAGGTAGCACTATGCTGGCAATCCAATTAGGGTACTTTTCCTCCCTTATGAAACCAAACTGATTAGTTTCTTGGTCTCTTCAACGACACCTCCTCTAGATCAAACTTCATCTTTCTCTTGGTGCTCGTTTTGATCGGTGGAAAACTTGGGTCAATGGCGAGCTTATGCGACTCGCCATCTCGTGTCAAGCCCTCGTCATCTCCTTATAGCTCCAGTGCAAAATAGTCAATATACTCCACAAGAATGCTTCAACCCGTCTTCTTTCTTCTCGAGCTGGGTTGTGCACTTAAGAAAGTGGGTTTAGGATCGTCCTCACTTCCCAAGTTGATTTCTACTCAACTCATCAATTGCAGCTTCGCCCTCCATCTTCAAGCCTCGTGGGTGCATCCTTCAATTTTATATCTTTCATGATGTGATCATCTCGATACTTTCTTCGCTGATCTTCATCTCTCAGTATCTCGACCCTTCAATAGTCGACACCATACGGCATTCATATATTTGTTCATCTTGAAACCCAAGACCATTCTTACTCAAGCCTTGGCCTTGCATAGCAATTTTGAAAGGATGCCAAAGCCTCTCAAAGAGAATATGCCGGTCTTTTAAATGCTTCAAATTAATTCCACCTTGCTTTTTATTAACCTTCTTAGTTTAGGAGGATAGTAGTTTGAACTCTCAAAGGCCAAGGTTCTTCATCTTCCATCGGCTTGCTCATCAAAATATCTTCATCATCGACGTATCAGATCTGACTTATAGAAGAGAACTCTCTCTTCTCTTTGATGGCGGAAGGCACATAAAAGGTAATGAGCCGCTTCCCGCCGAAAGTTAACATGCAACTCATCCGGTGGCTTTCAGTAAAGGCCCTCCCAGATTCTTTTTAACATACGAGAGCTTTCAACCTGAACCTCATCATCATCATCTTCTTTTTAATTGGTAGGAATGAAATTTCTTCCTCCCGTTAGAATCATCACTCCAAAATATTGGCTCCCTCTTTGCAGACTGCTGCAAGCTGAGTGAGTCGACTTCCAGGGCTGTCTTCATGATCTTTTCTCTTCTCGAAGACTCCCATGTCACTCCCAAAGTGCGCTTCAAAGGCGTAAATGAAACCTTTTTCCTGAGTGAGCTTGTAGTTTTAGTAATTTTCATAAGAGCGTCATCTTTGGCCTGCAGAAAGCTTTCTGCCCCCTTTGGTGTATCCACAAAATACCCTTGTATCCCTCATAGTTGATTTTCATGGACACCAAACAGCTTGAATCTCCCATCTATGCGTGTATACATCATCATCTTTATATACTTCAAACATTGGTGTAAAGTGGAAGGAACTACATAATTTTCATGTAGCCATGGTCTTCCCAATCAATGCTCTATAGGAAGCATCAATGTTGATAACATGAAACTTCACATCTGATGTCAGCTTTCCAATCTTAAAAGGGAGAGTAATTAACCCAAGGGATTTTTGACTATGCTGGTTAAAGCTTTGGACAATAATCTTTTCAGCTGATAGGTGATATGTCTCCAACGCCAGGGCATACAAAGTCTTTAATGTCATCAGATTTATTAATGAACCTGGATCAATGAGGATTCGATTAACCCTTGTCCCATCACAAGACCCAGTAACATACAAGGGTCTATTGTGCTCCTTTGTCCCCAACAACAAGTCATTCTCTGAGAAATTAATCGCCGGAGAACCAAATATGTAGAGAGCTTCTGTCATATGAGCTTCAGCAAAAAAAGCTTGATACTCTTCTGGGTTTTGCAAGATATGGATTAGTGTGTCTCTGAGCTCCTGTGACATCATCAGTGCATTAAAAACACTTAGTTGAGCTGGAATCTTCTTCAAGTGGGCGTAATATTGTAATCTTGTGTCTTCGAGTAGAAGTTTTTGCGTGGTTGCACAATGTCTCTGCTACGCCAATCACATTCTCCTTCCCTTTATCTTTAGTGCTATGTGCTTGCTCGAGAAGCTCGCTTGACATTATTAATCATTCAATGCTCCTCCTCCTCATCTTGGTGGATGCACCCATTATCATGCCTTCTCCTTTTGATTGTCAAGGCATAGCATGCACCGACATCTCAAAATACTCCTCGTAGGTTTATGGCACTCGACTTGAGCACTTTTATGTAACCAACTCTTGAAACCATTGCAATCTTCCAAACAGTATGCCCTATTAAACGATGAAAAGGACAATACTTAGGATGATTTTTCATATTTGTAGTAGCATCCCTTTTTCTCCTTTAGAAGCTAACAACCCTTCCTTCACCATCTTCCTCAAATAATTCTTGAATTTTTATCTCTTCTTATGGAGAAGCTCCCATCTCTTGACAATCGCTTTAGAAGATGAGGTGTCTCTTCCTTCCTCCATGTCAACTCTTCGATCTTCACTCATGTTGAGGATGTGTCTCCTCTGACAAAAGAAAGATTCACAGGTCCCATGATCCCAGACTCATTCCAAGTAGCATCACTATCTGGAAAATGTGGCTTTCAATGAGTAAGGTCATATGTCACCTCTTTGATGAAGGATGGAATCTCTCTTCATATGGCATCACCTTTCTTAGTATTTTATACTTAGGTGCTCTTCTTGATTTCTCCTTTGGATAACGCCGGGTTTGCTCGGATAAGATTGTGTTGAAGCTTCCTCGCGAACCTCGCGATTCGCCATTCGAACCCTTCTCCTTAAAAAGCTTGTTTCTTTTTGAATCGCTTTTACTATCACATATGGTCTTCCACATCGATCATATAACTTCTCCGTATAGAATCATCCTCATCCGATAGCGAGCCCAAGTTCATCTTCATCATCAACATCATCCCATGCTTCTTTTTTCATATATGGTAATAACTCGACAAGTATCAACCATGGGTTTTCATCTTGAGACTCGCCCAAGTCTCGAGAGTAGCTCCTTGACCTCATCAGAAAATAATCACCTAATGTAATTAGGGCTCTCCCTTTTGTCGAGCATCTTCTAAGGAGTCAATATATTCTCAATAATCGATTCTTTATAATGGAATTCAAAGCAGCTTCACTCTGCTTTCCCGCTTCTTTTTCTTGTTCTCGATCTTTTTATTCTTCTTGGCTTTTTGCTTGGGCTTCCTCATCGGGTTCTCGAGCCTCCGCACCACTTAATAGTAGGGAGCCTCCCAATGTCTTCAACATTTTTCATGACTCTTTGAGATGAAAAATTCTCATAAGCCTCTCCTCGAACTTCAAGAGGAGCAGTTCTTTGAACTTGAAATCCTCCCTCACCTTGCATGCCTTCTCATATACCGATCTTGCCCCCACTAAAGTTTATTCTTGCAAAGGTAACCGATACTATATTTGGTGTGCTTTTGTTGGTTGATCGGATAATACATTTTTAGATAAAATGATCTTCCCTTCCCCGATATTGCCGCTCTAATCTAATCTTTAAATACATAGCGCTTTTCGAAATCGAATCGACCCAATATTCTCGTGGATATGGATAGAAATTTGGGTGATCTTTCTTGTTCTCGCTTCTTCCGGGTCGCTGTTTGCTCCTCGGTAGTCAAGTAAACCCACCTTCAATGCATCTTGAATATCTTCATCACTTTGTCTTCTAAAGGAATACTTTTGCTCATCTCTCTCGAAGAGAAGTTGCAGTGCTCTAGGGTTGTTCACTCCACTCCCAAATGATGGTGGTGGTTTGGCTTATCATAATTATGGCTGTAGTGCCCCTCCCTTTACTTTTGCATCACTGCAAAGGCCACATGCTTAACACCTTCCGGCTTTCTTTTGGCTTTTTTCTTTGTCTCACTTTTCGTGGGTTGCATCACGCGATACTACCCTTGGACTAGTTCTTTCCAATTTTTTGACTTGAGAGATTTAGTCTTGAAGGTGATGAATATCGGATGAGCTCGAGAAATGGAGCCATCCAATTATCAATATTCCCCACCAATAGCCTCTCAATGCTCAGCATCCTGATCAAGTGGCCGCTCACACTTGATGCCCGTGTTGGCCATCTCATCACATAATCTTACGACCTTCCTCATCCTTGTTCGACGCGGTCGCTAAATCAGTTTATAGTACTTTTAGCAGTGACTGCTCTAACCTGACCCTAAAGGAGTCCTTCATCCATAGGCATGTCCGAATGGATTCGTCAGAGGTTTTGCATACCATTAAAAGCTACACCGCTTAAACTAGCAAAAGAAATTATCTTAAATAACAAAGATGGGTTGTTACTTGTGTCCCCACATGTTGTTATGAAATGAGCTAAATGTTGATCAGGATTCCCTCAAGCCATTAAACCGCTTTTGAACTTTTGAACATTGTATCCCTTAGGATAAGCTTTCACTTGATCATGAAAAGCTCTGAGTAGGGGCTTCGTCACCATCATTTTTCAAGGTAACACACTTGGCTTGTTTTAATTGTGCAGCAACTATCTTTTGTACTTCTTCTCGAGACATCATTGGCTCTGGCACTGCCGATGTTCCAATTTGCTCATGCAACCCAAGAACTTCTTCTTCATCATCTTCTTCTTCCTCGGATAACTTGTACCGGATGGTACTTGCCTATGAACCCTTGAATTATCATGGAGCGTACTCGACTTGATCGCCTGCTTGGATATCACACTCACCGAGATGCAACAAGCCCGCATCATAGATATGTGATCTTTCTCATTGATCCAATTACTTTTTAATCTTGCAAACACCGGATCTTGTTTGATGTAAAAATAAGGTTGTCATCTTCTTCCCTTACTTGAATCATTATTCCTCCTAGGAGGAGTTTGAAACCTGAACTCGCTGGGCAAATGATTTTCGCCTCTTCTTGTGCTCTTTTTCTGTAATGCTTTGATTAAGATCTTCTTCTCGAATACTACTTGTACCAATCAAGTTATCTTCTTTCTCATCCTAGTGAAGGATGCTCCGTCTGTGGGTGTTCTGATCCCTTCCAAGAATCACATGTGTTGTGCATACTCTAGATTCTCCATTTCTTCATCCGGTTTCTTTATCCACTCGAACCTTGAACGATGAGCAGAGGGTGTGGTCTTCTGTGAGCTTTGTTTCCTTCGGTATGGCAGCCCATCAACACAGGTTCATGACTGAAAGTAAGTTCTTTTTCCCTTAGATAGAACTCCCTCGTGTCATCTTTTTCACGCAACTTCTTTGTAGGAGGTGTAGTTATTATAAATCTTCTTGAAAATCGCCTTGAATTGTAGGGACTCTCAGTGGCCTCGCCCCTTCATGATGTTATTTTGTGAAGACCCGAGTCTTGGAAACGAGACAAAAACTCCGCTTTCTCCCGAGGTGAGGGTATCTTCCTCTTGGTCAATCTTGGGCCCCCATCATAAAAAGATTTTGTTGGGGTAGCTTTTGGGCTTTTAAAGATACCACTTTCTTCTCCTCTCTAGCAATCGATCATGAATGAAGGCTCTCTTCATCCTCTCCTCCCTTAATGTTCGCTGACCTTCTTTGGGAAAGTAAGTCGGTCAAAACAGATGCTTTTAGCAAAGCTAGCCGACACCTTCTTCGAGCTCAGCAGGATCACGCGCAGTGTGACGTCCCCTTGATGGCAAGCGTGGACATGGATTCTAGTTGGTGATGATGGTGGGCTTGGCACAAAGTTGACGATCTCTAGAGTAGTCCCAAATTTAACTCAGCTCCAACAACGCCTCAGATAATCGAGCCTAGGGAAGCTTCACTTGAGTGCCTTCACCAAGGAAAAATGGTGCATGATGCAAGCATCAGCATTGGTGTTGCTTTGTTGGTGCCACTGCAAAAAGCCTCGCAAAGGAAAAACATCGCATCAACAACATCGGTGATATCTCACTACTTTCTCACCGTGCAGTGTCGTGCATAAGTCGGTTCTTTCTTTTCACACTCTCGACCTTTAATTAGAATTTTCAACCGGTTGAAAGAGCATGGATCACAAATCAATCTTTTTGTTTTTGTTTTTATATTCTCAGATAATTACTGTTCATGATTCTATTAGGGCAAGCCCCATATACACCACTCCCGCACAATGCTGCATGGGAACCTCCGACAGAAAAACAAGTGTGAATGAGTAAAGTAAATCGAGAACATAATAATTTTTATTAATTTCAAAGATGGCTGTAAACACATGATCATAGACAAAAGTAAGAGAGCTATTCTCTAAGAGAGCTTAACAAGAGATTTCTTTTGAAAGAGGTATTCCCATCATGTTCTTCAAAAATGCTTGACCGATGCTCTTAGTTCCTTCACTAAAGTACGTCGACCTAACCTTTTGACTTTCGTGGATGTAGTCCCTTCTCGATTTCTTTTTCTTTTATGTGAGTTTATGTCTCTGACGATATCGCTCGCTCAAGTCAGTGGCCATTCTATATTTACTTTATCAGTACTGCCCTACTTTCACTTTTTGTGTCTTTATCGTAAGACTTCTGCTCTTTGTGTCAGAAAATCTCCACTCTGACTTCAGAAACCCTCACGCCTTTTACTCTCGGTGTATTGAAACTTCAGAGTTGCATTTGTCACTGTGATGAGGTATTTAGGTCTTAACTCTTCAATGCTTATGAGCCTGACCATTGGAATTTTTAAGTCGCGACCTTCAATATGGTTAAGTAATTAACTCGATAATTTTTGACTCTGCTTTTTAAACTGGATCACAAACCCATTCTTTGAAAGAGACCACATGATCGGGCTTTTTGAGAAAGCTTCGACAACCCAACTCAAAGAAAGTGTCGATTTGAGAGACTGTAAATTTTCATTCATCTTTATTCCTTCCTCGTCATTCTAGAAATTTTCATTTCTTTTTTACTCTTCCCTTTCATTTCAAGAAAGATCACCTCTTTCACTCTAATCGAGGTCGTAAAGACTCCAAGCGAGCTTCAAGCAACTCGCTCAACTCTTTCTTTTTAATGAGTGTTGATGAGAGATATGTGAACTTTTCATTTTTCCTTCTCTTCCTCGCTTGAAGAAATACTCTTCTTTTCACTCTACTCCAATGAGTGGGTCAAGACCCTCACAGTGGAGCTTAAAGAAGTATGATTTCTGATGACATCTCTTTTACCCAAGAGTGTCAAGACTTCATCATGGAATGCAGAGAAATCACTGAAAATCTCTCACACCCAAGAAAGTCAAGACTCAAGCTGGAATAAGAGAAATCTCATGAAATTCCCACTACCCCAAGAGTTCAAGTGGAAACTGAGAGAAATTCCCCATGAAATTCCTCTCACCACAAGAAAGTCAAGCTCATGATGGAACGAGAGAAATTTCATAGAAATTCCCATTACCCCAAGAAAAGTCAAACTCATAGCTGAAACGAGAGAAATCTCACAGAAATTCTCGCTACCCCAAGAGCTCGGGTTTTCACGTGGAATGAGAGAAATTTCTATAGGAGGCCTTGCATAAAATTACCAAAAATACACCCACCAAATCTCATCCTTTACTCTCATTTTTACTCTCCTAACCCATCCTTTCATTTTTCCCATATTTTTCCTTTCTTCTTATTTTACTCATCCTTCCATATCCTCATATCTTTTTCTCATCTTTTTAACTCACCCTTCCATTTTTCCATATCTTCTCTTTTTTCTAAACTCAATTCCTTCTCCATTTTTCTTTTCTTCTTTCTACCTCCTTTTCATCATCATCTCTATCACCATCCCTCATCATCCTCTCATCCATTTTTCCCTCATCACTACTCTTTCTGTCCTTCATTTCTTCATCATCTCCTTTTTACTCATCCTTCATTTTTAGCAACATCCGTCGATCACCTACACCACATGTGGATCGGCGGCAGTGCACGGCCTTGATTATTCAATCATTCGCTTGCAGTCTTTCTCCCCGGTTCCGAAGTACTCCACCTTCTCTTTATCGATCCCATCCGGTCCATCTCCGGCGCCTAACAATGCTGCCATCCGGTTGAGATGAGTGTGCCAGTGATCAGGATGGAACTGATCACCCTCCCCATACATTTCAACATTTCTTTGATACCAACATACTTTCAGCCGTGAGCGATGGTCACTAACACCAAACAAAGCATGCAATATGTTTCAAACCCGATAACGAGATAGGCAAAAATATGGCAGCTTTAAAGATACATGCTTCATCGTGACCGACTTAGTAATCCATTGCTCTCCATTACTATGTCCAAGTTGACATGAATTTGGGGAAGCAATAGTGAACATTGGAGAGCATCAGCATGCGCGTGCCTGGCATGTAGTGGAATAGGATCGACGAACCTCGAGATGCGCTGCCAAGAGACCACAAGGCGCCTTTGCAGAGAGACGTAACTCCGATGAGCGAATGAAGCTGTGGATAGTTTTAGGTAAGAGCTTGTCATCGTAGAGAATTCAGCCAATGGTCATATGGCCGTTGAAGGCTTTCATCGGTGGCCTGAGGAAATAGACGATCTTCTATCCATAAAGGTAGATGACAAGGGTGAGTACAGAGATGCTAATCACCCATCAACAAAGAATGTCTTCCCCGATTGAATCTTCTAGGGATGCATCACAACCTCGCTGCTAACACCGCAGCACACGTCCCCGTAGATGTCATAGGTTTCTTGGAGTCATAATACCCTCTTGATCACAAAGATCATGAAAGAGAGAGCAAATGTCTCTCTTTTTAAACTTTATCTGATTGAAGAATTTTTGAGAGCTTGAAATTCCTAAAGTCGAATCGAGACAAGAACGGTGACTTGGCTCGCCGGATATGAATTAGATCACCGACCGAACCTCGACTAGATCCTCACATCAATCCGTGTCCCACGATGCCTCCTTTCTCTTCTCTCCCTCTATATTCTCTAGCTCACTAACCTCATATTCCCATGCGCCGCCTTTATGGGTCGAAAAGAGAGAGAGCACAATTCTCTACATAAAATGGGGAAGAGAGCTGAGACCTAGACAAAGTATAAAGAACACGAAGAGAGAAGAAAAAGAACCCGATGCTGTTTGTATCATGGTTGCACGCACGCAGCATGGGCTCTCATGCATGGAAAGCAATTACATATATATATTTTTAGAGAAAAGATTCATGATAATGCATGTACATGCAATGCATAAAAGAAATTGCGTTATAAGTATTCGACTAGAAAGAGAAAGGAATCGTGCACGCACACGGCATCTATTGCTCTTTTAAATGGCATGAAAAATTATATATATATAGGTATGCATATATTCTTTCTTTAAATGCACACAACATGTGCAAAACACATGCAAGTGATTACACAATAATGGATCTAGAGAAACATAGCACCTCTTTCCTGCTATCTCGAACCTCGACTCGCTTTCATTTTGTGTCCCTGGTTCTGCTCAACATTCCTCGCTCTTCTTCTTCTTCTTCTTTATCTTCTTTCTCTCTTCTCTCCCTCTATTTTCTCTCCATCTCCTCCTCTCTTCTCTTTTCTCCTCTCACTTTTCTTTCTCCTTCTTCCTTCTCTCCTCGCTCTCTCTAGCATCCTGCTCCGCCACTCCTCATCACGTAAAAATCCTCACGTGAGAATCGAAAAATTCTAAATTCAAATCAATTCTTATCCCTTCTTTCTCTTTCTAAATTTAACGACTCTTTTAAAACTCTAGAACCTCCTTCTTTCCCTCTCTCTTTTATCTCATTTTCATTTTTCTAAATATCTCATTATTATTATATTTTATTAATTAATTCCTAATGGAATTAGGAATTAAAAGAAAACCATATAAACAGAGCATATATTTATAATATCTCGGACGGTATGTAATTTAAAATTTGATTGTTTTGGATCACAACAAGCTAGCTTTTCTCTTTAAAAGAAATCAACATCAACGAAATTGATATATATATATATATATAAACTTGTTTTAATTAAGAAATATGAATCTATTGAATAACAAGTTTCATGACCCTTCCTGCTTGAGAAAAAAAATAATCAAGACTTTGCGATCATCTCGCTAATATTTAAAAAAAATACTTTTGAAGTTCGAAGGATATATAATCACTATTAAATGGGAGAATTTTTTTTAAATGATCAGCTTTACTTTTATTTTAATTTTGACTTCACCACTCTCTTATTTTTCAATTTTGCTTTATAATTCAAACTATTAATGTGAAAATGATTTGAAAAAATATTAAATATTAATAAAATTAGTTTTTAAAAAATATTATATCATTTAATCGAAATCAGATCTGTTAATATTTAAAACAAAGCTGTGCTAGGACATTCACAATTGTTCTTCCTCCTCACAAAACCCCACTCCTCACCACCGACCTGAGTTTCAAGCTTCCTGCGGAGACACTCTTCCTTAACAAAATAAGGCTATGTGGTGACACTTCTCAACAAACATATTATGGTAAATTATGCAGTTCTCTTTGCATTTACCCATACAAACCAAAACCCATCTTTGAGAGAGAGAAATATATTTTTTTATTATTAAAATTTGCTGTTATTACTTCCTGCGCTTCTAAAATCGATCATCGCGAAATACCTGGCTTTAATCACACATAAACTAATTTTATATAAGGCCTGGAATTTCATAAGACAAGGCCTGGACGACGCCACAAATCACAGAAGAATGTCATTGCACTAGCAGAAACCAATCAGATGATGCAGTGCTAACGCTATGCATAAATTCCTGTGACCTAACAGATCATTACAACAATGTCGAACCGTGTCACAAATAATTATGATGATACAAAGCAAAACTTTTCATGATAAAATTTTATGAGCATTTTTTATTGCCCAATTTTAAGCATTTGAATCTTGTTAGTATATCTCAAGAAATACTTTTGTTTTGTCATAAATGGTCGTGAATTTGTGTTGTAAATTTATGACACATTACGTGTCGCTAAATATGTGTGTAGCAACACAAGATTTTTTCTCAGAAATGTATGGCGCGGAATTAGTTCACTCGGAGGAGCTTCATGAAAGGGCCACCATGTTCTGCGCCGGCTGGCTCACCATGGCCAACTTCACGTATTCTTCTTTCCAATTATGCTTGACTTGTACGCCCGCTTGTAATGCCGTGAAATCATCCCGTAGTAAATGGTGCAAGATTCAGTTACCCATGTGTGTGGATTGCCACCATATTGCGCTTTTATCTACAGCGTATGGGTAGTTCTTTATGAGCAGTTGACATTATTAGGGCTGCTTGATCCTCCACTCCAACTCCTCTAAACTATGTTGGGACTGAAAATTAGATATGAGGTTAATTAGAATAATCAGATTTTTGTTAATATATATGCTTTAGCTATTATATTTGTACAGTGTGAAAAGATGAGAGATTAATAATTTTTTTTTTATCTTCTGCACTTGATGTTATCACAATTTTTAATTATGGTTATTTTTATATGAATTTGCGAAGGATGATAGCTACATGACTAGTGCGCCCATACTTCCCAGCCTCTACTTAACCCACTCCAAGTTATCGTGTTATATCAGTACTTAAATCATTATGTATTTTTTTTAATAAAACATGGATGCTCGAATTATTTATATGCGTTGAAGTGATCTATTGCTATTAATTGTTAGCCTTCATTCCCATCTCACTCATGTTGTGTAATTTTAATAATTTAGATTTTTTATTTCTATTAATTTTATCACGGTTATATCACTTGTCTATCATGTAGTAGGTAGGTAGTAGGTAGTAGTAATATTATTATTATTATTTTATTTTCAATAAAATGTAGCTGTCTAATTTATTTGGTCTGTTGAAGTGACCTCATTTACAGTCAACTTGCAGCCCTTCTATCCCCATCTCATCAGTGCCGTGGCTTAATAATTAATTTAGATAATTTTGACTGATTTTATCACGGTTATATCATCATGCACATCATTATGCATTATTTTATCAACAAAATATAGGATGGTCTCAAAGTCATTCATTTCAGGCTTTGATGAAGTGACCCATTGTCTCCCTACCATATGCAACACTAGTACAGATTATAATCATTATGGGCAACACCTACCAACGATGAATGCTACATCAATTGTTATAAGTAATAAATTGACATTGACGTTTTTCAAATAAAAGCCAACTTGATAGGCGAAAGAGACACAGTTACATTAAATCATATCAGCAATATGATAGATAAATAAATAAACAAATTAATAAATCAGAAGATTATCCGCATTTCCTGTCCCATATGTTTTGCAGGTAGAAATGGTGCATCAATCGCTATAATTAATGATCTAAACTTACTTGTGCTAACAAATACTTAATATATATTTCCCTATATACTACAAGCCTTGATGATTTGTTTAAAATATATAAATAACTCATAATAAACTATATCTAAATTTTTAAACCATAATAAAAAATCTATTTCAAATGTTTTCAAAAATTAAGAAATAAATGCATGTACCTTTTAAATGAGATCAGCGAGGAAGAGCCTATTCTATGAAATTCCAACTTTTATAAACCACAGCAGAGACATCTCCATTGCATATTTTTCCAGGAAAAAGTGGACTCAAAAATACCTCCGACATATTAATAAGTGTTTTGTAAATCGGATGAACCACACTAAGTTGTCGATTTGTTGCAATAACAAATGGTTCCATAACTCTGCATGA
Organism: Dioscorea cayenensis subsp. rotundata; assembly: GCF_009730915.1. Classification (NCBI taxonomy): domain Eukaryota; kingdom Viridiplantae; phylum Streptophyta; class Magnoliopsida; order Dioscoreales; family Dioscoreaceae; genus Dioscorea; species Dioscorea cayenensis. The sequence continues at coordinate 6,311,666 of NC_052483.1, forward strand.
GTATTCAACCTAAAAAAAAATTTAAATAAAATTGTTAGTAGTGTAACAGTTGATAAAAATTATTTAATACAAACAATCAATGCAAAACATAGGTACCAATGGCTAATGAGCTGATGAACACCAGAGTCATTCACTGTAGCAAAAGCTTTAGCTAGTTGCCAAATAGCTCCTTCTATGCCATTTTGAGCAGGAGTGTAGACTTTGCTGGGAGAAGAGTTCTTGTTGCATATATCTTAGTGCCCTCAATTAAATTGATTCTCTTGAGATAGGGCATTAATATGTTATGATGATCCAAGATGAAGAGTCGCTTGTTGTTTAATGCCTGTTAATTCAGTTGGTTAGATAAATAATATTGTTGTTATATATAAATAAGATGTGAAATTAAACAGGAATCATAATTCCTCATCAACAGAAATATGTGTGTATCAGTGTATATATATTTTGTATATATATATATATATACATATTTCATTTATACCTCATCAACAGAAAGCCCATTCAATTTGTTTTCATTGTGAGAAGCAGTGATTTTTCTTTGGTTTTGACCTCCATATCTGTCAGGATCAAGCTTGCTAGTTGGAGGAAATTCCTGCAAATATTACCCAAATAAGTCATTAAATGATCAAGAGACATAGAAATTTTAATAGATGATGATAAGGTTTAATATATTTGAAAGGTTAAGATTGATTTGCCTTGAGAAGTTGGATAATGACTGGGTTCTCTCCTGCCAACATTTCTCTGCTCGAACTCCTCATCAGTCCTCCATGCCCACTTGTCCTCTGTGTAATAATATAACAATACATGACAAATTAAGGAAAAACAAAACTCATTAGTTTTCACTAAAACTAATTATACATTTAATATTCAATGATATACGTCATAAAAATATTTAAATACCTCGAATGACTTACGTGACAGAGGGAACTTTAGAAGTGCATCTCCATCGATGGTGATGATTTCCTTGATCAACTCAAAAGGAATTTGTTCTTTAAGTTGGTTTATCAAATCAATCTGAGGAAGCTTCAATCCACCTTCATACAAGTTCAACACATCTTGGAAAGAGTCAAACTCATTTGGGGTCTTATCAAAGATGGAGTTAAGTACTGGAAACACAGACTTCACCAAGGCCTTGATTCCATATGCAAGGAAATCAGACATTTTGAGATGTCCAAACCTCTCATCTCTTGGAATATAAATGTCCAAACTCATGATCAATGCTATTCTACTTTCCGAGTTCGGATCTAATAATATCACGTTAAAACAATTAGTGAGACATGACCTTTAAATGAAAATTTATATAATTTATTAACTTTACCAGTTTTTGTAGGTTCCCGGTCTGTTTTCCTATACGAGGATAAGGATACTCTTCTGACATCATTGTAGTATGCATAGTTGTAAATACGATCCCATTCCTCAAATTTTCTAGTGACATCATCCCCTCTCAAGTGCAAGAGCTCCTCATCTCTATATGGCTTCAAAGGTGCTGGTATCTTTTCTGGCAAGTACGTCTACAAAAATATGTGTATATATATATATATATATAAGTGTGTGTGGGTGTATAATGACTAATCAATCATTAGTTTTAACATGGTAATATTAGAGAAAATATATGAAAATGACTTACATCATTTGTGAAAAAGATACGATCATATTTGTATTTGTCAGTAGGATAGACCCAAGAGTTACAATCAAAATGAATACAGCCTTTGTTGAGAAAATTATTGATGGTGACTGACTTGAGAAAGAACTGTGATGTGTGATTGTTCTTGATAATAAAAGCACCGGGAATACTATAATTTTCATCCCATTTAAATGTAACACTAAAGTTGCTCTCTCCGGCAGCAATAGATGGTAAAACAATGATAATTGGTTGAAGATAAGCTGGTTCTCCAATTAATCCCCTGTTTCCATTGTCTATAAAAAAATAATAAATAATAATAAATACACCTGCTTTGAGAACACCAACATTTACAACCAATTTGTGTGTACAAATTGTAATATTTATATCTAAATTTATAAATTTTTTATATAGCGTTGTAGATCATGTCCACTAATTAAGAAAAAGATAGTAGTTGGTGGGAAACACTGTCGAAATTTGTTGGAACATTGCATCTTATCTTACCTTTTTTTTGTTGTTTCTGGGACTCATTTAAGGCAAGTTCCAACCATAAATATCAGTGTGCGCAAAATAATATAAATAATAAATGATCAATTTACCAACTCTGTTTTCAAAAATATTTGTAAGGTCCACAAATTCATTTGAAAATTCATTCGAAAAGCCAGCCGGAATGTTAGAGGTTAACAAGGTTACAACAATAACTGCTCAGGTGGAAGCTTTGGGCAAAAAGATCGACAGCTTATCCACCCATGAACCAAGTATAGTTATGGCTTGTGATACTTGTGGGGAAGGACATTCATCAACCGATTGTCCCATTATAGGAGTAGCGCATGGACCCACCAAGTAGGTTGACTTCATTGGTAGTGTCCTCCCGACCACGAGGAAACCTCTACAGCAACATGTATAACCCAGAGTTAGAGGAATAACCACAACTTCCTCGGGAAAATCAAGTGCGCAAAGATAAGCCCCTCAACTAGATTCCCTCCTTACCCACAATCGGATAGAAAAACCTACTCTTGAAGATATCCTTACTCTGCTCATATATACCACATATATAAAAATTTCAGCAATCGATACTAGATTTTTAGAGCGACTAGTCTAATATGAGGAATCAACATGCTTCTCTTTTAGAACTTTGAGAATCAGAGTTGGCTAGATTGCGAAATTATTGTCCGAGTGACCACAGGGCAGTCTACCGAGTAACACCGAGGCAAACCCTTGTGACCACCTCAAGGCGTTCACTCTTAGTAGTGGTAAAGAAGTGTGCATGAGTGGAGACAAGGTGATGGAAAAAGGAGAAAGAGCCGCAATCAAGTTTCGAAAAAGCCGACAAAAAAGGGAAGAGCTACTCCAATTGTTAAGAAGATTACAACACCACCGATGAAGGAGTATATATCACAGTTCCCCTATCCCTCCAGGTTGAAGAATGATCATACCAACGAGTAATTCAAGAGGTTTTGCGATTTGTTCAAGTAATTACACATCAATGTACCGTTTGTTGAAACCCTTTCCCAAATGCTGAATTATGCAAAGTTTCTCAAGGGCCTATTAACAAACAAGGAAAATTTGTAGAGGTGTCTATGGTAACATCGAGTGAAGTAAGTTCCGCATTGCTACATAACTGGCTACCGAGGAAGAAGAAAGATCCAAGGAGTTTTACTATTCATTGTAGCATTATTGATTTTGTAAATAAGAAAGCCCTAGCAAACTTAGGAGCTAGCATTAATGTCATGTCTTTCACCATGTTTAGGAGACTTGGACTTAACGACCTTAAACCCACTAGGATGACACCTCAATTAGCGGGCCACTCCATTAGGCATCCTAGGGGTATCACAAAGGATGTTTTGTTTAAGGTTGATAAATTCATCTTCCTGATTGATTTTGTGATCTTAGACGTTGATGAGTATGTTGAGGTACCCCTAATTTTACGTCAGCCTTTTCTAGCCACCTCCCAAACCCTTATCGATGTGAGCAATGGTAAAATAACTTTATCATTGATGAATTTGTGCATGAAATGGTGCACAAGGAGCCTTTCAAGGACTCATTGGATAACCCTCAAGAAGAAGAGACAACCCTTTTGCTTACAAAAAATTTAGTTGAGAAACACACGTGCAAGAAGCATTGGAGGGAAGTCACTTCCCCCAAGAAAGGCAAGAGGAAACCTATTTTATCTGATTTTACACTTGGGCACTATTTTGGAGACACTCACATTGGGTTAGAGGAGTATTCCTATTTGGAACCTCCTTGACATTTTCATATCAGGTACGTCAAGATTGTGACGTAAAATAAACGCTTCTTGGGATGTAATCCAACCATTTTTTTCGTATTCTTGGTTAGTTTGCATTCTAGTTATAGTTGTTCGTTTTTATTTGACTTAGCAATAAATGCTTGATGAGTCTTAGTTTTTCAGCATTTGGTTGGTTGGTTGTTGTTTTAGACACTCAATTTTGGGCTCACTAGGTTATATTTGTACTTGAGCTTTCTTGTTAAAAACACGGAAAACTCTACTCAAATCTTTTTGGGCTATTTTACGGGTTATTTACACCCAGTAAGCCCGGGTCATAATGCCTTAACGAGAGCTTTTACGGCATCTTTATGCTTGTAAGCCACCCCACAAAGGGGTTCCAGAGAGCTTTACAAGTGCCCTTACAGACGCATAAGTCATGAAGTGCACAATTTAGAGATATCTAACAAAAGCGCCTGTAAAGGAGTGTAAGGGTCATCCAGAGCACTTAACGGGCATACCCAGAAACCCTTATGGGCGGTAACCTCCATGTAATGTAATCTAGGTTCCTTATGAGCACATTAGGCTCGCAAACTAGGCCGTAAGAGCAATTCAGAGAACTTTATAGGCTACAGTGTAACGACTCTTCCGGCTATAACTTAGGTTGTAAAGGAGATATACCCTTACGGGGCAGGTCTTATGACCGTATAAATCCCATAATTGTTTATGCCAAGAGATGATACGCCCCTTATATATCCTCAAGTGTGTGGGTCGTACAAGTAGTAAAGTGTACCCAATAGGATCGGGTAGTTGAATCCACAAGGACTAGTATAGCTCTCAATACTCACTCATTTTCTAATATCTAGCCGATTCAATGATTGGATTAAAGTAATTAACACTACTAAAGAATCGAAGAATAGGGAAAGAATAAGAGACAGGGTTTTGGGTTAAAGAGATAGCATTGGTAAGGATAGTGCCCTGGATTTATCCCCATTCAAATGCAATGACTAGGTAATAATTCAAGAGTTCTTCTTGGACCGTAGTGAACACTTGCGAAGGATTTGATAACATACGTCCTTACCCAAGGCTCAGAGTGGACTCAACCCCTTTCTTGATATGTGTCGTAGCTAGACAAGTAGAGATTACACTCTATATAGCGAATCAAACTAAGGTTGAATAGAAACTTAAAATGCAATGGCAACCAATGAGAAAAAAATAGCAATAGAAAAATCAACGCACACGCAGCTATTAATAAGTCCCTCATAAACAACCAACATACAAGCATCAAGGCAATAAACACCTAAAAAAAGATAAGAAATATGAACAAAAAGAAAGGCCACAAGAAAAACTCAAGAATCAATATCACTAAAAATCAAAAGCATCGTAATTCAAGGATCACAATCCAAGGCACTGAAAGATGGTTAGCCCCTCATAGTCTTATAAACAATCATAGGAAAGCAATAAGAGAAATAGAACTTGTCCATTAAACTCCCTTCTTGCTTCACAATCATATTGGAGAAAACTTGACAACAGTTATCACCGACAATCCTTCTTTTCCACGCTTGCCTTCACTCCAGATCCGGCTCTGAATGGTATGCTAATAACCGTGCTTGGCTCCAAATCTTGGGAATTGATTTCGGTGCAAAACTAGTAAATAACACCGTGGTAAGCATGCCTGTGCTTACCTACCCTTGCTTGGAGAGTACGCTCATGTTAGGAGCACAGTGACCATGTTGATATTCTCTTGAGATTTCCAGTAAAACCCATGGGGGTAAGCACGCCCGTGCTCCCTCGGCACGATAGTGCTAGGGATGGTGAAAACGTGCTTCTTAGTGCTATGTGAACTTCAGTAAAACACATAGGGGGCTCAAAGACGCCCGTGCTTCTAACCATACTTCTGAGCATGGGTGTGCTTCGAACAATGATTGTCCTAAAACTTGTATTTCAACACTCTTTTGCATCAAAATTGGTCTTTTTTTCATTCCTTTTGGTCTCAGTACTCCCAATTATCTGCAACATTTAGGAAACATATCTCAACTAGTATCAGTTTTATCCTAAAAAAATGTGTTAAAAAGGACAAGTAAAACACATAATAGGGTATATAAAATATCAATATAAAAATGCACTCATCAAGAGACTTATGGTCACAGCTTACTCCCATAAGCACCTAGGGTTTAAATGCAGCCGATGACATTTGATCTTCATTTCTATTTGTTCTTCACCGAATCTTGGTCACCGGTGGGCCTTTCTCCTCCCATTCAACTCCCCATGCTCTCTTCTTTCATTTTTGAGTGTCTCGAATGGGTTTGGACACTTTTTTCTTACTCTCCACCGCCTGAATTTTGGTTTTCTTCTTCTTGCTAAAAAGGTATAGTATTTGTTATGATATCTTGGGTATTTAGTCATTCAAATATATGGTAGTAATTGCTTAAATGTTTTTGTATTCTTCTATGTCAATTTTAGTTTGAAATTTGTAATGTTAGAGTTTATATGTATAAGAGGGGTCCTTAGGGGCCCCGAGTCTTACTGTTGTAAGGCTTACCCTAAAGGTGAGTTTCCCAAGGCTTTACGGCTATAAGTCTACCCATAAGCAAGGTATAAGCTCTCCTGCTTTCAAGAAAAATTTCATATTCTTGTATACTCGAACTTCATATTTTTTTCATGTAGGATGACTCGAGCAAAGAAGACCACTCGGGCTAGTAAAGAGGAAGAGACTCGAGGTATCTACCCGGACCCAGCAACCCAGGAGGAGACTTTAACTCCCCGTCTCTTTAGCCCTCCCACATTTTTTGAGACTTGCATCTGAGAGCGGTTTGCTTACTTGAAGACAAAGCGGTTTGGACAGTCCCTTACGGTGGACTGGCCGATCCTTGCGTAGTCAGGGCTCGAGGAGGAGGTTCAAGAGATGTTGTAGGCTAGCAGTTAAAGCCCGATATTTGCATATGAGGAGTGGGTGTATCGTAACACCACTCTCGAGGTCTTCAGCACATTCGAGTTGGACCAAGGGTTGGTAGGCTTTGATCGGGAGGGTTCTATTAGATTTTAGTTATTCAGGGAGCAGTGGTCAATGACCTATACAGGGTTCACTCTATTGTCAAGGCTATATGACACAGGCTTCACCAGCACCCCACAGTATGAGCAACTTCTCGTCGATTTCCCATCAGGTGTCACACCAAAAGTAAGTGTTAAAGTAATTGAGCTGCGGAAGAAGCTACGAGTCGGGCCTTGCCAAGGCATTATTTATTACACGCCCGCCTCTGATGTATGTGCACATTGTCATTGCTCGGTCTTTTACAGGTCGAGTTGATAGCCCCGGAGTGGTGGGGTGAGAGGAGTTCTTATACCTATGCAACTTAGTTAAGTGTCACCCCATCCACCTTGACTACGTATTGGTATACTTCATCTTTCATTAGGGCCAACATGTACGCCTCAGTGCTATCATCGCTCATCCCTACAACACGCGTTTTATTAAAGGGATAGGGCAGGTAGATCGGCTCCAAGCATAGAGGTCGTTGGTGGCACAGCTTCCCTAAGCATGGATACTTTGCGCCTAATGGGGATGGTGTAAACCACGGCTCCCGATGGATCCTCACCCTAAACCCCACAGAGCAACCTCTAGAGGGAGATGAGGACGCGGATAAGGAGTCAGACGATGAGTTCAACATGAGTCCTTCCTACCATCGGGCACTGCACCGGTGAATGTAGCCAGCCTAGCAGTTCCTAGACGCCAATCAGAGATACAGGAGCTCAGAGCCGAGTTCTGGGAGATCCGTGAGGGCTAGTAGGGCATTTTAGCGACCTAGAGTCAGTTGTAGGCTAATCTTGGCCGTACTTTGGATATCCTATGTAGGCTGGTTCCTCCCTCACCATCACCGGCATCCAGTCCTCCCCTAACACCTCGTCCACTGACAAGTTCAGCACCATCTGACACTTCCGAGCCCTAGTTTTACTTCATTTTCATTTTATCTTGTATTTTTCATTTTTAGTATTTGTATTCATCTTTTATGGTAAGGGTGGCCCTACCTAGCTTGTACTTATTTTGATAGATTTAGTGGATTTTTATTTTCTATTTTTTTACTTTTATTTTGTTGAGCTTTAATGTATTTCCTTGTATTCGTAGGAGCTTAATACTCATGATCCTCAATTGTAAAGGGGATTGTCACTCATCTTTTCTTAACCTTGAGTGACCCCGACTACTTGGGTACTTCAACAGACACACTAGACTTGTTTCAAGAATCAATGAACTTTCGAATATGAATCGGGGAAGCATTCATTTTCCACTCCCCCTCCTATTCTTGTTTACATTGTCTTGCATATTCATCTTTTACAAACATTGAGGGAAATGTATGATTTAAGTGTGGGGAAGGGGTTTAAGATTCATTGTTATTATTTTACTTTCCAAGTTATGACTTATGATGGTGTATTTGAAATTTTGTGGGAGTTTCATAGTATTAATGTGGACACATGCGAGTTTGCTTCTTTTCGAGATTAGTTTTTTTTTAGTTTGCACTCTATTTTTGGTTATTCACCTAATTAGATCACACAACCTCTCTATTGTAACAACGTAGACCATGTATGGTTTTCTAAGTTTGTTTTATTTTACTTCAAGTTGTTTAAAGTGACTTTTGTTTTTTTGCAAATTTAAAAGAAGTTGATTGAAAAATAGAAAATGTGGGGAAACGGAAAGAGCTACCCCTAGTAGATGTGTAAAGCTACTCTAGATAAGTCAGATACTTTGTATGCCCTAATAAGAGAAAGAGCTACCTCTTTAGGAGAGTGAAACCTACTGTATTCTGGGAAAAGATACAGAAAGAGCTACTGCTCTTAAGCGTGAAAGCCACTTGACGAGGTCTTGCAATAAAAAGTTACCTTAGGAGTTGTGTGAAGCTGCTACCTTGCAAAGAAGAAGTTGTTCGTGAAATTTTTGCTATTAAAGTTTTGTAGGTCAAAAGAAGTGAAGTTGAGAGTTATAACATACACACAATCAATAACCTTGAATAAAGTGATTACTAACTTTGGAAACCTCCAGATTCTTGAGCACTCGAAGTCTTGCACATTCTCCGATTTGTTTGTAATGTTTTATTTTTGCTTGATGACAAGAAAAAGCTTAAGTGTGGGGGAATTTAATGAGTGTACAATATTCACTTATTTCATATCATTTTGTACACTCATTAGGCATGCATTAGAATTATATTGTGAAATTCGGTGTTAAACATAGTGTGTCTTGCATTCTTAGGCTTCAGGTAGCACTTAAAGACGAGAGATAACCAAAAGAAGCACTCTAGATCCAAAATAAAGAAGATGGAGCACTCTCAGTATCAATTGAATAAGGACAACGCAAATAGGATGGCTTACGAGCAGCTTACGACCTGTCTTACCGCCTTAAGCATCTTTTAGAGAACCTTACAGGCATGCTTATGCCCATAAGGAGAAGTTTAGAACCAAATCAAAGGATTTTACATGCAGGACTTATTCCATAAGAATGCCTGTAAGGACCATCTAGAGGAGCTTATAACCAGAGGATATGCCTGTAAGGGCGATGGCAAGGGACAACATAATAAAACTTATGGTCGAGCGCTTATGGCGGTAAGATGGATCGTAACACAGATAGAAGACCTTATGGATGGAACTTACGGTCGTAAGTGTTCCCATTAGGCTTATAACCCATCTTCTCCAGCTCCTTACGGTCATGTCCTTAGGCCCGTAAGCACAAGGTAAGTAGCCGAGTATAAATAGATCTAATGAGGATTTTTATGGCATTCTTTGGATTTCTTTGATTCTTTTCTTGAGGTAAAGCTAGGGGAAAGGGCTAATCTAGTAGGAAATTGGGATCCACATTCAAGGGGAGAGTTGATCATAGCCATCAAGCTCATCTTGGTGACATTCATGGAAGCTTTGCCAGGGTTTCTTTCTTGATTCATCTCCGCCGCGATTAAGAAAGGGGTTTTTATATTTTCAATGTCTGTCATCATGTCTTATTGTTTGAATGATTGCCCTCCATTAATGGAGGAAAAATTTGTTAGATGTTTGGACATAATGAACTCTAGGATTTATCTTTTGACATTGGTTGTTGAATTCATGAGATTTAGTTATTTTCCTTATTGCAATCCATTCTATTTTAATCTAATTACGTGTTTGAATGCTTGATTTCTATTATGGTGAAAGCCCTAGTTATCATACTTGTGCTTTGTGATGAGAAAAAAATTCCCACCTAACATAGATATGCTACAATTAGAGGGAATTATGAGTAAGCCTAGACATAGGGTACTTTGGAGACCCCATCTCTCTCAATTCTCCCTAGTGAGTTAATGAGTATCTCCATACTCTTTGCAATCACGTAGAGAATATTTTAGGAGAAATTGCATCTCTACTCAGTATTTGGATTAGGGTTAATCTCTCCTCATAAGAGAGACTACCTATTTAAGAATTTCTCATTAGGCAACGGTGAGATTTCATAGAGTGTTAATTGATTGTGCGGATGAATGTATCAGCTCTGCACCGATTCAGTTATTCTTGACCATCTAATGAGGGATTTAGTATAATTCAGAAATTGTTTCGATTCAAATAGGATTGCATATCTAGACAACCTTACATTTTATAAAACCCTAGAAGGATGCTATGCCCGGACATCATTTCCTCCCCTAATTTCTATCTTTTTTTATTTCGTACTTCTTGCTTTTACATTCTTTTGTTCATACACAACACTTGATTTGTTAGTCTAATTCTTGGAACTAGGGTTACTACTAGTATTCTCAATCTTTCCTGTAGACTGACATCTTGCTTTCATACACACTTTATTACACGATCATCATGTACACTTGCATCCCTATCAACAATGAAGCTTACGGTCAAGTTCTTACTGTCGTAAGTTACGCAACAACATAAATAGAAGAAATTAAAGATGGGACTTACAATCGTAAGTGTTCCTGTAAAGCTCGTGACCCATCTTCTCTAGCTCTTTAAGGCTATATCCTTATGCCTGTAAGCAGGCCGTAAGCAACTGAATATAAATAGACTTAATGAGAATTTTAGGGCATCTTTTGTTCAATCTTTGATTCTTTTCTTGGAGGTAAGATAAGGGAAGAAAGGAGGTGAATCTCCAGGGCATCATAGGTGACTTTTGGAGGAGATTTAGATCCTACATCAAGAAGAGAGATCGTAGCCGTCAAGCTCACCTTGGCAGCGTTCGTATTTTTTGGAGTTTTTCGGCAATCTATCTCTTGCGCGAATAAGAAGTGAGTTTCTATGTTTATGATAAGTGCTTGTGTATTAGTAATACGAAGCATTATTTTCTTACAATGAGCATTACTTTTATCAGATTTTATCACTTATACATGTGTATTCATATTTTTTGTTCATGTAGGGTTGTGGAGATAAGTGTGGAAGAAAGAAGCCAATGCAGATCGTAAATACACTTTGTTGATAAAATCTTGGAGCGAACAAATGTGAAGACATAAGTTGTGCTCAAAGACATATGAGTGTGTACCAACCTCCGTTGTGCTTGAGTGAACATGCAAATTGGAAGTGCACAAAGGCAATCACACTCATGTGTTCTGACTTGTGCAATGCTAGCAAGATTGTCGTCAAATGTAATTTTATTGAAGATACAATGCGATCTTCCGCATGGATGTGTGCCCATTCATGTGGCCTCGAAGAAAATATGGATTCGGGAGTATTTTAGCAAATCTACTGTAGCAAATTACTGTTCACATGCCGCTGAAAAAAAGATTCCTGCAGATTTACACGGGCGTGTTTAAAATCCACACGCCCATGTGGATGCCCTATTCCAGCCTATTTAAGTCGCAACATCAATTCGTTTTCAGAATCCTTTTCCTATCTTTTGTCCATCTTTTCTCCATCTTTAGAGGCGGTAATGGCTAGTGTTTGGAGAGGCGTTGGCTAGGCTTTTTGAGAATCCACCGCATTTTTTCATAAGATAGTTATTGGAGGAGCTTTCGTCGGCATCGATTCGGCGACGTGTGCCCTAGGCTTGACGAGAGAACCTTTGGAGAAGACGTGGCTACTCCAGAAGACCATCGACACGCACACCAAGGGGGTTTTATTCATGGATTGTATATCTTTACTCTCAATTCCATTATTGATAATATTTTACTCTATGGACAGCTAAACCCTTAGTGGGTACTTGGACTTGTAAACCCTAGGATGATATTTTTTTCTTTGACCATTTTTTATGCTTTCTTTAATTGATATTTCAATTGAGTTCCAATCTTGAATGCTTGTTGAGTTGATTTTCCCTTAGAGTGATACTAGGGTTGAGAATCCATCTTGGTAACCTTTGTGGATGAGTGACACACCATGAGGGTTAGACAATGCTAGACTGGAGAGAGGGTTGAGAGGGTGAGTCGTGAGGTAGCAAAACGTCCCCTTTCCCCTCCGGTATGATTTATCCTACATCCATGTTCCAAGAGTTCTTTGCGGTTACAATAGAGTGAAGTGCTAAGAGACAAACTCCACTGGGGCTTAGTTGCGCAAGCAACAGAGTGAAGTGTTAAAGTAATCCTTAGTATCTGGAGCTTAATTGTGACTAGGGGTCTTTCGCCTAGACTAAAGGGTTAGAACTATATTAGGGAATAGGGTTTATCACTTGGAGTCCCTAGAGCTTTAAGCAACCTTACACAGTGTGAGGTGTCGAGACTCAGCGATTTCTCCACCGAGGCATAGTGTAGTGTTAGTCACGGTTGACCTCAGGTTTGGGACCGTGTGTTCTAGGATTTCCATGACTCATTAAGCATCAGTTGAGAAACATAATGGTTGGTCTTGCACTTGAAACAATAGTCCTAGGGTGAGCAATGTCCAGGTGCCCCAATTTCTGTCTCTTGTCTCTCCTTTCTTTTATTTGCACCTCCTTCTTCTTTCCTTATTTCTATTTTCATTGATTTTATTCACACCACTATCGATTCATATTCATTCTAGTTAAATAGCAATCTTTGTGTTTATGATCACTATTCCATGTGAATACGACTACCCACTCACCAGAGTATTATTTCTTTGACAAACTCGTGCACTTACGGTTCACACGCAAAAGGGCGTTATCAAGTTTTTGGCGCCTTAATTTCCACACGCCCTTGTGAATCTCTGCAGAGAGTTCTCTGCCATCCCGAGAAGACACAGGGGAGTGTGTATGCCACTGTGAATAGTCCTGTGAAGATCCACACACCCGTGTAGAATTTCCACAAGGTCGTGTGGAACACTTAGCCAAATTTCTAGGGTGGATAGAGAAGCCAGAGGTGCGTGTGGGTGCCCTGTTGGTTAGGCACACCGGCGTGGAAAATTTCCACACACCCGTGTGGGTGCGTTCAGAGGCAAAGTGTGCTATCGCGAGAGCACACACGGGCGTGTGACTACCCTGTGAAGTTCACCTGTGGAGTCACACGGGCGTGGGTAATTTCTACACACCTGTGTGGATGCACAGAACTCAAAAGGCCACGATTTTTCTTTATAAATCTGTTGTGCCTTTTCATTTTCGCACTCCCAAACACTCAAAGAACACATCCTTGCACTCACCCGACTTCTCACCGTCAATTTAGAGGAGTTTCATTCGAGTTTTCCTGCCGTTTTTGAGTTTTTCATCTTCATCTTGTCGGTAAACCCTCATTTCCTCTTTTCTTCGCTAATCTTGATTTATTTCGATTAAAATGGTGATTGTTGCTTCGTTTGTATGTTAAAATGGTTAGTGCGTGTATTAGAGTGAGTTTTGAGCAAATTTTTGATGTATTTGTGGAATTTTTGCATAGTGGCTGTGCGGCTTTCACGCTCCGTGAATCCACACGGGCATGTGGAATTTTCACACGGCCATGTGGATTTCTGCAGTATTGAATCTTTGAGTTTATTTGATTAATTTTCTTTACAATTCTTGCAAATATGGCTCCCAGAACAAAGAATGCGGCCGGCAAACATCCCAGAGAGTTCTCTCCTGAGCAAGAGCAGTCAAAGTTTTCTATTCCCAAGCACCAGGCTCGGTTTGAGCGTCTGTCAAAGCTTAGGTTCGGTCAGACACGGTTCTTGGATCTGAGTACCGTGAGAGAGATACAGTTAGTAGACGACAGCGGATGAGGTCGACCAGTTACTTGCTTTGGGGAGTTGGCGCCGTCTGTTGCTTATTCATGAGCCGGCTATTCATATGCTGACACTCGAGGTGCTCTCATCATTCGAGTTCGATCGATTATATTCTAGATTTGACAGTATTGACACCATACAGTTCACAGCATTTGGACACCACTACGGTATGAGCGTCACACAGTTTTTGATCTGTTTGGGCTTGTATGACGAGGCCTACACAGTTTCAAAGGAGTACGACCGATTACCTACTGACTATCCTGGTAGTTTGACCCCACAGAGAGCGTACAGGATATTATGTGGCCAAGGTCAGTATGAGTCGGGAGTGTCAAAGGCTACCTGCCTCTCACGACCGAGTTATAATTACATTCATGCTATACTAAGCAGATCAGTGAATGGCTGGGTTGACAGCACTAGAGTTCTGAGCACAAAGGAGTTGTTATATTTGTACTCCATGGTGCAGAGCGAGCCGATTCACTTAGGACATATAGTGCAAGAGTATCATAGACATCAGGGTCAGTATGGCAGGATCGGTGTCCTCTTCTCTGGTCCCTACATTATGAGGATCATCATGGGTATGGGCCTCATAGACGCAATCAGGGGGGCTGAGAAGATGACAATAGCCGCCCCCCTCAGCTTAGAGACCATGTGACTGATGGGCATGATCTGCAGATATAGAGATAGGGTATATGTGATGAACATGGCCCAACTAAAGCCAGTCGAGGCCAAGGGAGATGCAGTCGAGGGTTCACAGCCAGCGTAGGAGCCCCAACAGGTGCAGATGGAGACCAATGCACCTCCCACCACACAGGAGCCATCTCCAGCGCATATTCTATCTCCTTCTTGAGCCTATGATCGTTTTGAGAGGCTCGAGAGTATAGTGGGGGTGTTACGGACTAAGATTGCTGAGGTTCATGTGATACAGGCTGCGAACCACACGGAGATGATGGCGTGTCTCGATATTTTACAGCAGTTACTCAAGCGGGACAAGACATCACCATTTGTTATGAGACCGAGGACCCCTCAGGCATCACCGACACCACTATCACCAGTTCCAGCAGCATCGATAGATCCACCAGCATCATCTTCATCACCAGCAGCAGCAGTAGAGATAGCACTAGACCCCGACGCTTGAGGCGTCTTTACTTTCTTCGTTCTTATTTTTCATATTTCATTTCAGTATTATGTTTTGGACTTGTACTTCTCAGAAAGGATAATCCTTATGAGTTTATCTTTTATTTTCGTTGTCTCAAATTGTATTCCATTGCTTTATCTTTATATATTCGAGTTTATTTTTTTTTGTTGAGCTTCACTGAACCCCCTTGTGTATACGTGCAGATGGTCTTGTGAGTATGAAAATTGAGGAATAGTCATAGATATGGTCATTGTGATTTTCACATGGCCGTGTGTGCTCCATAACCCATTGGGACTCAACTCTCAAGGAACATAGCTCCATCAAACGTACCATTAGGAGTTCAGGGGAGTATAGTTTCAATTGCCCACCTTCACATATGGTTTTGATTGTTATACTTTTTATCGTGCTTGCATGCGTATATTGAGGACAATGTACATCTTAAGTGTGGGGGGAGTTAACATTACACATGTCTATACTTACGCTTTTATCGATCATGCTCATGTAGCCAATGGCAGTTCACCTTAGTTGCAATGGTTGTATTCTTAAGTTTAGGAGAATTTTTTAACAGTGAATGTTTTCATGCTCTAGTTTCTACTTGAATTTCTAGGAATTTTTGCCCAATTGACCCTTGTTGCATTACTCGCTATTTAAACCTTGTGGAAACTCAAGTTCAATGTTTAAGGGACTAGGTTAGTTGCTTCTTGTTATAATTTCTTTGACATAAAAAAAGTTTAGTTTTGTTTTGTTTGTGCATTGAGGGGTGGAAAGAGCTACCACCTATGAAGTATGAAGCTACTCTCATAAGTCGGATACTAGTTATGCCTAATGAGATAAAGAGCTATATCATGGGATGAGTGAGAGCTACCTCCTCGAAAGTGTGAAAGCCACCTTAGCGGCCGCTTCAGAAAAAAACTATCTTAGAGGATGTGTGAAGCTACTACCATCTCTTTTCTTTCTTTTTGTACATAAATAAGTCCCTATAACTTAGAGCTTTGAGGAGTATACGTTGGATTGACTTGAGTGAGTTCACACACACACTTACACGATTTTGGGTTGTTGTCCTTTTTTATTCGATTTTTTATCTAGAGCAATGATTTTTCATATTTGGTGTTAAAATTTCCCTTACTTGTAGAATGCTTCACTTGCATGCTTTTGGTGAACCTAAGGTGAAGCACTTTCAATATTGCCTTCTTCTATGCTTCAATAATTTATTTTTGCTTGAGGACAAGCAAAAGCTTAAGTGTGGGAGAGTTTGATAAGTGCTTGTGTATTAGCAATATGAAGTATTCTCTTCTTACAATGAACATTAATTTTATCAGATTTTATCACTTATACATTTGTATTCGTGTTCTTTTGTGCATGTAGGGTTGTGGAGACAAGTGTGGAAGAAAGAAGCCAAAGTAGATCATAAATGCACTTTGCTGATGAAATCTTGGAGTGAACAAACATGAAGACACAAGTTGTGCTCAAAGACATATGAGTGTGCCAACCTCCACTGTGTTCGAGTGAGCATGCAAATTGGAGGGGCACAAAGGCGGTCACACTCATGTGTTCCGACTTGTCCAATACTAGCAAGATTGTCATCAAATGTGATTTTATTGAAGATGCAACGTGATCTACCGCATGGATGTGTGCTCGTTCATGTGGCCTTGATGAAAGTGTGGATTCGGGAGTATTTTGGTGAAGGATTGTAGCATGTTACTGTAGCAAATTGTTGTTGTAGTTACTGTTCATAGGCTGCTGAAAAATTAATTCATGCAGATTCACACGGGCGTGTGGAAATTCCACACTCCCGTGTGGATGCTCGATTTCAGCCTATTTAAGTCACGACTTTAGCCCATTTTGAGGATCCTTTTTCCCATCTTTTGCCCATCTCTTCACCATCTTTGGAGGCGCTCGCGGCTAGGGTTTTGGAGAGGCGTTGGCTAGGTTTTTAGAGTGGTTCTACGGTTTTCAACACCACGTTCCTTCTGAAGATAGTTATTGGGGGAGCTTTCATCTACATTGATTCGGCGAGGTGTGCCCTAGGCTTGACGAGGGAACCTTTGGAGAAGATGCGGCTACTCCACAAGACCATCGACACGGACACCAAGGGGGTTTTATTCATGGATTGCATATCGATTCCATTATTGATTGTATTTTACTCTATGGAGAGCTAAACCCCTAGTGGGTACTTGGACTTGTTAACCCTAGGATGATATTGTTTCTTTGACCTTTTTTATGCTTTCTTTAATTGATGTTTCAATTGAGTTCCAATCTTGAATGCTTGTTGAGTTGATTTTCCCTTAGAGTGATACTAGGGTTGAGAATCCATCTTGGTAACCTTTGTGGATGAGTGACACACCATGAGGGTTAGATAATGCTAGACTGGAGAGGGTTGAGAAGGTGAGTCGAGAGGTAGCGGAACATCCCCTTTCCCCTCCGGTGTGATTTATCCTACCTCCACGTTCTAAGAGTTATTTGCGGTCACAATAGAGTGAAGTGCTAAGAGATTAACTCCACTGGGGCTTAGTTGTGCAAGCAACAGAGTGAAGTGTTGAAGTAATCTTTAGTATCTGGGGCTTAATTGTGACTTGGGGTCTTTCGCCTGGACCAAAGGATTAGATCTATATTAGGGAATAGGGTTTCTCACTTGGAGTCCCTAGAGCTTTAAGCAACATTACACAGTGTGAGGCGTCGAGACTGAGTGATTTAGGATTAGTCAAGGTTGACCTTAGGTTTGGAACCGTGTGTTTTAGGATTCTCACAACTCATTAAGCATTAGTTGAGAAACATCATTGTTGGTCTTGCACTTAAAACAATAGTCCAAGGGTGAGCAATGTACGAGTGCCCTAATTTATGTTGATTTTCTCTCCTATCTTTATTTGCGCCTCCTTCTTCTTTCATTGATTTTGTTCACACCACTATCGATTCATTTTCATTCTAGTTAAATAGCAATCTTTGTGTTTTTTATCACTATTCTCTGTGGATACGACTATCGTACTCACCAGGGTATTATTACTTCGACAAACCCGTGCACTTGCGGTTCACACGCAAAAAGGTGTTGTCAGTTTACATTCATTTTATTGTGTCTTATATTTTATCGTGTCTTATAGTTTAAACTCTAGGATTTATCTTTTGACTTTAGTTGTGGATTTATGTAATTTACTTGTTTTCCTAATTGCAGTCCATGTTATTTGAATCTAATTGCGTGTTTGAATGCTTCATTGTTATTTGTGGTGATAGCTCTAGTTATCATACTTGATGTACTTTGTGATTAGTAGAAATACTCACCTAGCGTAGACATACCATGATTAGGGGGAATTGTGAGTAAGCCTAGAAATAGGGTACTTTGGAGACCTCGTCTCCCTGAATTCTCCTAAGTGTGTTAATGAGAATTTCCGTACCCTTTGCAATCATGTGGAATAGATTTTAGGAGAAATTGCATCTTTATTTTGTATTTGGATTAGGGGCAATCTCTCTTCAAATGAAAGATTATGTATTTAAGAAATTCTTCTTAACTCACATTGAGATTTTAAGAAGTGTTAATGTGATTGTGTGGTGACTATATAAGCACTACACCAATTCAGTTACTCTTCACCCAAGAATGAAGGGTTTAGTATGATTTTGGAAACCTTTTGGTTAAAATAAGATTACATGCTTAGATTATCTTTGTCCTAATCTTATAAAACCCCAGAGAGATGCTATGCCCGGACATTGTTTCTTCTCCTGACTTCTCCTCCTTATGTTTGTATTCTTTGTTTCTGTTTTATGTTTCTTTCATTCACACCCATCACTACTATCAGTTAGGTTAACTTTTGAAATTAGGGTAAGTACTAGTAATCTTATTCTTTCCTGTGGGCCAATATCTCGCTCTTTAGCACTTTATCAATCGATTGGTAAGTACACTTGCATCCCTATTAGCTATACCCATAACGGTCATAAATCCATCTCAGAAACTTCTTTATTTAGCCCTTATGCTCTCACTTACAGGCACAAGTCCACTCACAATTTCTTCTCTTTAGGACTTACGGCCATAAGGCAGGCTATTAATCTAGTTATAAGGTCTTCTGTTGGCTCTATTTTCTTGTTATTCTACCGAGGCTGCCTTCTCTTCATCTTTATGGGAGTAAGAACCCCATATAGTTGTCTAGAATGTCTTGAATTGCATAAATATTACCTAAACTTTTCCCTTATGCTCCATATACTCCATTTGTACCCTCATCTTATAATATAAATACTAGTTTGTCTACTAATCATCTAACAATCATGCTAAGTGTAAAAAATAATAGCTACAATACAAGCACACTCACTCACTGAAATTCCCTCACACTTGAACTTTTTCTTATCATCAAGTAAAGAAAGCACTAAAAATCAAAAAAGATATGTGCTTGACCTCAAGATTGGGGAGTCTTAAGAGTATAAGGAAGAGTCTCTAATTTCATGTTCTAATAAAGAGAATAGTAAAGCTCTATTCAAAGTCTCAATGTGTGTGTGTGTGTGTGTGTGTGTGTGTACAACACTCTCTACTTCATCCTCTTCCACGCAAATAAACTTTCATAGTAGAAACTTATTGGACTATTGATGTTTACATTTTTTTCTCTTATAAGTGGTAACTACATACAGCTCCTTAGGTAGCCATGTCTCTTGGGCCCCCAAGAGCGGGTTTCACACTTTAGGACTAATAGCTCTTTCCATTATCTTTCTAGGACAATGGATTTTACTTTTCCCAAAAGGTACTTCTTTCTCCCAGTAGGGCACACTCAGTATTCAACTTTCCAGGTGTAGCTTCGCATTTCAAGGGAGATAGCTTTTTTGTCCTCCTTTCTTCTCCTTATATTCGACTTTGTTTTTTTTCTTTTCTAGCTTAAGAGTTTTACTACATCAAACATTCTAAGTATCTAGAGGGCTATAATATAGAATTAGTGTGCTTATTGCTCAAATGTAAGTGAATAGACTACGAATAAAGCAAGCCAAAATGAATACTCAACACATGTTCACTCTTATATTGTGAAACCCCTACTAAACCTCCAAGTATGCCTGGTACTTCCCTGGCTAATTGGAAGTGATGAAAAGCCATTAAACCACAAAATTGGGCATGGTTCACTCTTATCCCGCTAGCGTGGTGGGGTGTATACCTAACACCAATGAGTTGGCTGAGTATGCGACACCCAAACTAAAGGGAGTTAACCTTTATGCCTGCAAATCCTGCTAGACAAAAGGGATCCATTATAACTCAACAAATAAAAAAATAACAAGAAAAAAAAGAACAAAAGTAAAATTCACTTAAGGAAAATAAAATATACAAGTTTAGCAGGGTGAAACCTTGCTAGCTGATATAAAATACAAGATAACATAAATAAAAAGCACAATGAAGATAATGAAAAAGAAATAAAAATGTTGATCATTGTTATCTCAGTCCCCCGAGCCTGTTGGTAGAGGCGGAGGGAAGAGGCGAGAGAGAATGTCAAGGGCCCGTACAAGGTTGGCCTGCGTCCTGCTCTAGGCCTTAAGGATAGCCCTTTTATAGGCCCTTATTGTGAGCTGATCGGCTCAAGGTACCTCTATAAGCCCATCAAGAATTTATAGGCAGTGGTACTATCTGTATGGTGCTAAAGCTACTAATAAGGATTGCGAATGTGTAGCCAATGGTGGAGATATTGATTGTGAATAGCTCATAGTGTAAGAATCCCCCTTGGGCTTGTCCTTGCCACTATCAAATGGAAACTCTATGGTGCTAAGCGAAAGGAAGTATCCAAAGCCTCTCCGCATGATCATCCCCATTAGTAGGAGGATCATGATCTCTAGGGGCACCGTGCCACCCACTATCTGTGCCCCTTGAGCCGCATGATAAGTACCATGCCTCGAATTACTCGTGTGATGTATAGTCTGACCAAAATGGCTCATAAGAGCATAAGCTAGCCTTGGTGTACAATGTAGCATGTGAGTGCATGGTTGAGGTGGATAGGGAGGCGCTAAGTCATGATGTAAAGGAAATAGAAATCCTGTCACCCACCATGCAGGTGTTGTTCGTCCGAAAGGCAATCGAATGGCTAATCACCCCATGCATTTTTTCTATGTGCCGACCTAATGGAAGATTGATCTACAGCTCATTGTATTTATTAGTAGTGGTGAAGTCATTGTCATACAAAGCCATCATCAACTCAAACTGGGTGTAGCTAAGGCACCGATGCTAGCCAAATAGCTAAAACTAAATCTCTTGGGCCTTACATACCTCCTAGCTCTGATCTACTCAAAGATGTTGAGCACCTCGAGAGTAGTGTTATGGTAAATGGTAAGGACTAATATTACCCATGAAACTCAAGTGCACATGCCGATCAAGTAGTATAGGTTACTAAAAGCAGGGTTATTGATCCATGAGGAACTAGAGAGTATTAGCACTAATTCTCAAGTCGTTAATTAGCCTAAACAAAATTATGGGTATGAAATCTAAAAAAATAAGAAGTAGAGCAAAAGTAAAATCACGGCAAGTTAAGCATGTAAGAAGGATGTTCGGGTATAGACTTCCACTAGGGTTTGGTTGAGTCCTGAACAAGGTTGCATAAGATTTTACAATACAATTGAACCGAGAGAGTTCCTAAATCATATTGTCTAATTTCTCAAAGTGAGGAATAACTAGTCTCATATAGCACTGCTATCGACAACCTTATGATAGCATTACACCTTTTGAACTCTATCTAGAGAAGACACGAATTCAATTAGTAGTCAATCCCTCTCTTAAGACTATTAACCCTAATCCCAAACAAAGCTAGATTAGGATTTGTCTCTAATACTCACTCTCTACAATTGAATTACAATTGGAATCTTATATTAACTCACTCAGAAGAATCACTGGGAGAGAAATCTCAATTCTTAAGTGCCCTATATCTAGGCAGACTCGTGATTCCTTTCAATTGTGGTATGTCTATACTAGGTGAATCTCTTGAATTGTTACACAAGTACATCAACTATGAACTCTCGGCTTTTGCTACAATAGAGTTTAAGACAAATAATAACACACAATTGAATTTAACATAAATGTATTGTAATAGATCGATCGATACATGCTTCAAAGTCTACAACCAATGTCATCAAAAAGTAAACCCTAGGCTCTATCCATACCAAAACACTGAGAATTTTAGTTCTCCATTAGAGGAAATCAATCATAAATTCCAATCAATGTGAAGAACATAAATAAAAACATTAAAACTCTCTTTACGTTTTGCTACCTCAGGGTGTAGGTGAATCTCCCACCAATCTTCCACAAACGCCATTGACAAATCACCTCGACGGCTCCAATGATGCCCTAGATTGTGGATAAATCTTTCCAAGTTGCTATATTACTAGAGAAAGGCCTGAGATTCTTTCTCCTCTCCTTCCTTTGCTTGGTCACCAAAAGTCTCCCCAAAAATCCTCAATAAAATCTTTTATACCTAATTCCTTACAGCCAACTTATGAGCTAAGAATAAGATAATAAGGAGCTAGAGATAATGGATCACATTCTTTACGAGTATATTATGGCCATAAGCTCCGCCTATAAGGTCTTCTATCTTACTGTTACGGTCAAGCTTATGGGTGTATGTGCTGGACCGTCAACTTATCAGAATGGTGCTTGCAACCTTCCTTATGGGCATATGTGCTCCCCGTAAATTCTTGTGAATGAACTTTATGCCCTAGCATACAGGTGTAAGTCCTGCCAGTAAGGCCCTCTGCCTAGTAGTTATGCTTCAATTTACTAGCAAAAGTATGCCCGCAAAGTTCTTTGGGTAAGGCTTATGGTCATAAGTTGTGGCCATAAGGGCATCGTAAGGTGTTCCATCTAGTTAATTCCCTTGTTCTTGATGCTGAGAGAGCTTTTTTTCTTCCTTGTT